>NW_026602287.1:0-21207 GCF_029448725.1 Salvelinus fontinalis | reverse complement strand
GTTTAGATACTAGATGACGGGTTTAGATACTAGATTATATGTTTAGATACTACATGATATGTTTAGATACTACATGACGGGTTTAGATACTAGATGACGGGTTTAGATACTACATGACGGGTTTAGATACTACATGACGGGTTTAGATACTACATGACGGGTTTAGAAACTACATGACGGGTTTAGATACTACATGACGGGTTTAGATACTACATGACGGGTTTAGATACTACATGACGGGTTTAGATACTACATGACGGGTTTAGATACTACATGACAGGTTTAGATACTACATGACAGGTTTAGATACTAGATGACGGGTTTAGATACTAGATTATATGTTTAGATACTACATGATATGTTTAGATACTACATGACGGGTTTAGATACTAGATGACGGGTTTAGATACTAGATTATATGTTTAGATACTACATGATATGTTTAGATACTACATGACGGGTTTAGATACTAGATGACGGGTTTAGATACTACATGACGGGTTTAGATACTACATGACGGGTTTAGATACTACATGACGGGTTTAGAAACTACATGACGGGTTTAGATACTACATGACGGGTTTAGATACTACATGACGGGTTTAGATACTACATGACGGGTTTAGATACTACATGACGGGTTTAGATACTACATGACAGGTTTAGATACTACATGACAGGTTTAGATACTAGATGACGGGTTTAGATACTAGATTATATGTTTAGATACTACATGATATGTTTAGATACTACATGACGGGTTTAGATACTACATGACGTGTTTAGATACTACATGACGGGTTTAGATACTACATGACAGGTTTAGATACTACAAGACAGGTTTAGATACTAGATGACGGGTTTAGATACTAGATGACGGGGTTAGATAATAGATGACACGTTTAGATACTACATGACAGGTTTAGATACTACATGACAGGTTTAGATATTACATGACAGGTTTAGATACTACATGATATGTTTAGATACTACATGACGGGTTTAGATACTACATGACGGGTTTAGATACTACATGACGGGTTTAGATACTACATGACGGGTTTAGATACTACATGACGGGTTTAGATACTACATGACGGGTTTAGATACTAGATGACGGGTTTAGATACTAGATTATATGTTTAGATACTACATGATATGTTTAGATACTACATGACGGGTTTAGATACTAGATGACGGGTTTAGATACTACACAACGGGTTTAGATACTACATGACGGGTTTAGATACTACATGACGGGTTTAGAAACTACATGACGGGTTTAGATACTACATGACGGGTTTAGATACTACATGACGGGTTTAGAAACTACATGACGGGTTTAGATACTACATGACGGGTTTAGATACTACATGACGGGTTTAGATACTACATGACGGGTTTAGATACTACATGACGGGTTTAGATACTACATGACAGGTTTAGATACTACATGACAGGTTTAGATACTAGATGACGGGTTTAGATACTAGATTATATGTTTAGATACTACATGATATGTTTAGATACTACATGACGGGTTTAGATACTAGATGACGGGTTTAGATACTACATGACGGGTTTAGATACTACATGACGGGTTTAGATACTACATGACGGGTTTAGAAACTACATGACGGGTTTAGATACTACATGACGGGTTTAGATACTACATGACGGGTTTAGATACTACATGACGGGTTTAGATACTACATGACGGGTTTAGATACTACATGACAGGTTTAGATACTACATGACAGGTTTAGATACTAGATGACGGGTTTAGATACTAGATTATATGTTTAGATACTACATGATATGTTTAGATACTACATGACGGGTTTAGATACTAGATGACGGGTTTAGATACTAGATTATATGTTTAGATACTACATGATATGTTTAGATACTACATGACGGGTTTAGATACTAGATGACGGGTTTAGATACTACATGACGGGTTTAGATACTACATGACGGGTTTAGATACTACATGACGGGTTTAGAAACTACATGACGGGTTTAGATACTACATGACGGGTTTAGATACTACATGACGGGTTTAGATACTACATGACGGGTTTAGATACTACATGACGGGTTTAGATACTACATGACAGGTTTAGATACTACATGACAGGTTTAGATACTAGATGACGGGTTTAGATACTAGATTATATGTTTAGATACTACATGATATGTTTAGATACTACATGACGGGTTTAGATACTACATGACGTGTTTAGATACTACATGACGGGTTTAGATACTACATGACAGGTTTAGATACTACAAGACAGGTTTAGATACTAGATGACGGGTTTAGATACTAGATGACGGGGTTAGATAATAGATGACACGTTTAGATACTACATGACAGGTTTAGATACTACATGACAGGTTTAGATATTACATGACAGGTTTAGATACTACATGATATGTTTAGATACTACATGACGGGTTTAGATACTACATGACGGGTTTAGATACTACATGACGGGTTTAGATACTACATGACGGGTTTAGATACTACATGACGGGTTTAGATACTACATGACGGGTTTAGATACTAGATGACGGGTTTAGATACTAGATTATATGTTTAGATACTACATGATATGTTTAGATACTACATGACGGGTTTAGATACTAGATGACGGGTTTAGATACTACACAACGGGTTTAGATACTACATGACGGGTTTAGATACTACATGACGGGTTTAGAAACTACATGACGGGTTTAGATACTACATGACGGGTTTAGATACTACATGACGGGTTTAGATACTACATGACGGGTTTAGATACTACATGACGGGTTTAGATACTACATGACAGGTTTAGATACTACATGACAGGTTTAGATACTAGATGACGGGTTTAGATACTAGATTATATGTTTAGATACTACATGATATGTTTAGATACTACATGACGGGTTTAGATACTAGATGACGGGTTTAGATACTACATGACGGGTTTAGATACTACATGACGGGTTTAGATACTACATGACGGGTTTAAAAACTACATGACGGGTTTAGATACTACATGACGGGTTTAGATACTACATGACGGGTTTAGATACTACATGACGGGTTTAGATACTACATGACGGGTTTAGATACTAGATTATATGTTTAGATACTACATGATATGTTTAGATACTACATGACGGGTTTAGATACTAGATTATATGTTTAGATACTACATGATATGTTTAGATACTACATGACGGGTTTAGATACTACATGACGGGTTTAGATACTACATGACGGGTTTAGATACTACATGACGGGTTTAGATACTACATGACGGGTTTAGATACTAGATTATATGTTTAGATACTACATGATATGTTTAGATACTACATGACGGGTTTAGATACTAGATGACGGGTTTAGATACTACATGAAGGGTTTAGATACTACATGACGGGTTTAGATACTACATGACGGGTTTAGATACTACATGACGGGTTTAGATACTAGATGACAGGTTTAGATACTAGATGACGGGTTTAGATACTACATGACGGGTTTAGATACTAGATTATATGTTTAGATACTACATAATATGTTTAGAAACTACATGACGGGTTTAGATACTACACGACGGGTTTAGATACTACATGACGGGTTTAGATACTACATGACGGGTTTAGATACTAGATGACGGGTTTAGATACTAGATTATATGTTTAGATACTACATGATATGTTTAGATACTACATGACGGGTTTAGATACTAGATGACGGGTTTAGATACTACATGACGGGTTTAGATACTACATGACGGGTTTAGATACTACATGACGGGTTTAAAAACTACATGACGGGTTTAGATACTACATGACGGGTTTAGATACTACATGACGGGTTTAGATACTACATGACGGGTTTAGATACTACATGACGGGTTTAGATACTAGATTATATGTTTAGATACTACATGATATGTTTAGATACTACATGACGGGTTTAGATACTAGATTATATGTTTAGATACTACATGATATGTTTAGATACTACATGACGGGTTTAGATACTACATGACGGGTTTAGATACTACATGACGGGTTTAGATACTACATGACGGGTTTAGATACTACATGACGGGTTTAGATACTAGATTATATGTTTAGATACTACATGATATGTTTAGATACTACATGACGGGTTTAGATACTAGATGACGGGTTTAGATACTACATGAAGGGTTTAGATACTACATGACGGGTTTAGATACTACATGACGGGTTTAGATACTACATGACGGGTTTAGATACTAGATGACAGGTTTAGATACTAGATGACGGGTTTAGATACTACATGACGGGTTTAGATACTAGATTATATGTTTAGATACTACATAATATGTTTAGAAACTACATGACGGGTTTAGATACTACACGACGGGTTTAGATACTACATGACGGGTTTAGATACTACATGACGGGTTTAGATACTAGATGACGGGTTTAGATACTAGATTATATGTTTAGATACTACATGATATGTTTAGATACTACATGACGGGTTTAGATACTAGATGACGGGTTTAGATACTACATGACGGGTTTAGATACTACATGACGGGTTTAGATACTACATGACGGGTTTAGAAACTACATGACGGGTTTAGATACTACATGACGGGTTTAGATACTACATGACGGGTTTAGATACTACATGACGGGTTTAGATACTACATGACGGGTTTAGATACTACATGACAGGTTTAGATACTACATGACAGGTTTAGATACTAGATGACGGGTTTAGATACTAGATTATATGTTTAGATACTACATGATATGTTTAGATACTACATGACGGGTTTAGATACTAGATGACGGGTTTAGATACTACATGACGGGTTTAGATACTACATGACGGGTTTAGATACTACATGACGGGTTTAGAAACTACATGACGGGTTTAGATACTACATGACGGGTTTAGATACTACATGACGGGTTTAGATACTACATGACGGGTTTAGATACTACATGACGGGTTTAGATACTACATGACAGGTTTAGATACTACATGACAGGTTTAGATACTAGATGACGGGTTTAGATACTAGATTATATGTTTAGATACTACATGATATGTTTAGATACTACATGACGGGTTTAGATACTAGATGACGGGTTTAGATACTAGATTATATGTTTAGATACTACATGATATGTTTAGATACTACATGACGGGTTTAGATACTAGATGACGGGTTTAGATACTACATGACGGGTTTAGATACTACATGACGGGTTTAGATACTACATGACGGGTTTAGAAACTACATGACGGGTTTAGATACTACATGACGGGTTTAGATACTACATGACGGGTTTAGATACTACATGACGGGTTTAGATACTACATGACGGGTTTAGATACTACATGACAGGTTTAGATACTACATGACAGGTTTAGATACTAGATGACGGGTTTAGATACTAGATTATATGTTTAGATACTACATGATATGTTTAGATACTACATGACGGGTTTAGATACTACATGACGTGTTTAGATACTACATGACGGGTTTAGATACTACATGACAGGTTTAGATACTACAAGACAGGTTTAGATACTAGATGACGGGTTTAGATACTAGATGACGGGGTTAGATAATAGATGACACGTTTAGATACTACATGACAGGTTTAGATACTACATGACAGGTTTAGATATTACATGACAGGTTTAGATACTACATGATATGTTTAGATACTACATGACGGGTTTAGATACTACATGACGGGTTTAGATACTACATGACGGGTTTAGATACTACATGACGGGTTTAGATACTACATGACGGGTTTAGATACTACATGACGGGTTTAGATACTAGATGACGGGTTTAGATACTAGATTATATGTTTAGATACTACATGATATGTTTAGATACTACATGACGGGTTTAGATACTAGATGACGGGTTTAGATACTACACAACGGGTTTAGATACTACATGACGGGTTTAGATACTACATGACGGGTTTAGAAACTACATGACGGGTTTAGATACTACATGACGGGTTTAGATACTACATGACGGGTTTAGATACTACATGACGGGTTTAGATACTACATGACGGGTTTAGATACTACATGACAGGTTTAGATACTACATGACAGGTTTAGATACTAGATGACGGGTTTAGATACTAGATTATATGTTTAGATACTACATGATATGTTTAGATACTACATGACGGGTTTAGATACTAGATGACGGGTTTAGATACTACATGACGGGTTTAGATACTACATGACGGGTTTAGATACTACATGACGGGTTTAAAAACTACATGACGGGTTTAGATACTACATGACGGGTTTAGATACTACATGACGGGTTTAGATACTACATGATGACGGGTTTAGATACTACATGACGGGTTTAGATACTAGATTATATGTTTAGATACTACATGATATGTTTAGATACTACATGACGGGTTTAGATACTAGATTATATGTTTAGATACTACATGATATGTTTAGATACTACATGACGGGTTTAGATACTACATGACGGGTTTAGATACTACATGACGGGTTTAGATACTACATGACGGGTTTAGATACTACATGACGGGTTTAGATACTAGATTATATGTTTAGATACTACATGATATGTTTAGATACTACATGACGGGTTTAGATACTAGATGACGGGTTTAGATACTACATGAAGGGTTTAGATACTACATGACGGGTTTAGATACTACATGACGGGTTTAGATACTACATGACGGGTTTAGATACTAGATGACAGGTTTAGATACTAGATGACGGGTTTAGATACTACATGACGGGTTTAGATACTAGATTATATGTTTAGATACTACATAATATGTTTAGAAACTACATGACGGGTTTAGATACTACACGACGGGTTTAGATACTACATGACGGGTTTAGATACTACATGACGGGTTTAGATACTAGATGACGGGTTTAGATACTAGATTATATGTTTAGATACTACATGATATGTTTAGATACTACATGACGGGTTTAGATACTAGATGACGGGTTTAGATACTACATGACGGGTTTAGATACTACATGACGGGTTTAGATACTACATGACGGGTTTAGAAACTACATGACGGGTTTAGATACTACATGACGGGTTTAGATACTACATGACGGGTTTAGATACTACATGACGGGTTTAGATACTACATGACGGGTTTAGATACTACATGACAGGTTTAGATACTACATGACAGGTTTAGATACTAGATGACGGGTTTAGATACTAGATTATATGTTTAGATACTACATGATATGTTTAGATACTACATGACGGGTTTAGATACTACATGACGTGTTTAGATACTACATGACGGGTTTAGATACTACATGACGGGTTTAGATACTACATGACGGGTTTAGATACTACATGACGGGTTTAGATACTAGATGACAGGTTTAGATACTAGATGACGGGTTTAGATACTACATGACGGGTTTAGATACTAGATTATATGTTTAGATACTACATGATATGTTTAGATACTACATGACGGGTTTAGATACTACATGACGGGTTTAGATACTACATGACGGGTTTAGATACTACATGACGGGTTTAGATACTAGATGACGGGTTTAGATACTAGATTATATGTTTAGATACTACATGATATGTTTAGATACTATATGACGGGTTTAGATACTAGATGACGGGTTTAGATACTACATGACGGGTTTAGATACTACATGACGGGTTTAGATACTACATGACGGGTTTAGAAACTACATGACGGGTTTAGATACTACATGACGGGTTTAGATACTACATGACGGGTTTAGATACTACATGACGGGTTTAGATACTACATGACGGGTTTAGATACTACATGACAGGTTTAGATACTACATGACAGGTTTAGATACTAGATGACGGGTTTAGATACTAGATTATATGTTTAGATACTACATGATATGTTTAGATACTACATGACGTGTTTAGATACTACATGACGGGTTTAGATACTACATGACAGGTTTAGATACTACAAGACAGGTTTAGATACTAGATGACGGGTTTAGATACTAGATGACGGGGTTAGATACTAGATGACACGTTTAGATACTACATGACAGGTTTAGATACTACATGACAGGTTTAGATACTACATGACAGGTTTAGATACTACATGATATGTTTAGATACTACATGACGGGTTTAGATACTACATGACGGGTTTAGATACTACATGACGGGTTTAGATACTACATGACGGGTTTAGATACTACATGACGGGTTTAGATACTACATGACGGGTTTAGATACTACATGACGGGTTTAGATACTAGATTATATGTTTAGATACTAAATGATATGTTTAGATGCTACATGACGGGTTTAGATGCTACATGACGGGTTTAGATACTACATGACGGGTTTAGATACTACATGACGGGTTTAGATACTAGATGACGGGTTTAGATACTAGATTATATGTTTAGATACTACATGATATGTTTAGATACTACATGACGGGTTTAGATACTAGATGACGGGTTTAGATACTACATGACGGGTTTAGATACTACGTGACGGGTTTAGATACTACATGACGGGTTTAAAAACTACATGACGGGTTTGGATACTACATGACGGGTTTAGATACTACATGACGGGTTTAGATACTACATGACGGGTTTAGATACTACATGACGGGTTTAGATACTAGATTATATGTTTAGATACTACATGATATGTTTAGATACTACATGACGGGTTTAGATACTAGATTATATGTTTAGATACTACATGATATGTTTAGATACTACATGACGGGTTTAGATACTACATGACGGGTTTAGATACTACATGACGGGTTTAGATACTACATGACGGGTTTAGATACTACATGACGGGTTTAGATAATAGATTATATGTTTAGATACTACATGATATGTTTAGATACTACATGACGGGTTTAGATACTAGATGACGGGTTTAGATACTACATGACGGGTTTAGATACTACATGACGGGTTTAGATACTACATGACGGGTTTAGATACTACATGACGGGTTTAGATACTAGATGACAGGTTTAGATACTAGATGACGGGTTTAGATACTACATGACGGGTTTAGATACTAGATTATATGTTTAGATACTACATGATATGTTTAGAAACTACATGACGGGTTTAGATACTACATGACGGGTTTAGATACTACATGACGGGTTTAGATACTACATGACGGGTTTAGATACTAGATGACGGGTTTAGATACTAGATTATATGTTTAGATACTACATGATATGTTTAGATACTACATGACGGGTTTAGATACTAGATGACGGGTTTAGATACTACATGACGGGTTTAGATACTACATGACGGGTTTAGATACTACATGACGGGTTTAGAAACTACATGACGGGTTTAGATACTACATGACGGGTTTAGATACTACATGACGGGTTTAGATACTACATGACGGGTTTAGATACTACATGACGGGTTTAGATACTACATGACAGGTTTAGATACTACATGACAGGTTTAGATACTAGATGAAGGGTTTAGATACTAGATTATATGTTTAGATACTACATGATATGTTTAGATACTACATGACGGGTTTAGATACTACATGACAGGTTTAGATACTACATGACGGGTTTAGATACTACATGACGGGTTTAGAAACTACATGACGGGTTTAGATACTACATGACGGGTTTAGACACTACATGACGGGTTTAGATACTACATGACGGGTTTAGATACTACATGACGGGTTTAGATACTACATGACGGGTTTAGATACTACATGACGGGTTTAGATACTACATGACAGGTTTAGATACTACAAGACAGGTTTAGATACTAGATGACAGGTTTAGATACTAGATGACGGGTTTAGATACTACATGACGGGTTTAGATACTAGATCATATGTTTAGATACTACATGATATGTTTAGATACTACATGACGGGTTTAGATACTACATGACGGGTTTAGATACTACATGACGGGTTTAGATACTACATGACGGGTTTAGATACTAGATGACGGGTTTAGATACTAGATTATATGTTTAGATACTACATGATATGTTTAGATACTATATGACGGGTTTAGATACTAGATGACGGGTTTAGATACTACATGACGGGTTTAGATACTACATGACGGGTTTAGATACTACATGACGGGTTTAGAAACTACATGACGGGTTTAGATACTACATGACGGGTTTAGATACTACATGACGGGTTTAGATACTACATGACGGGTTTAGATACTACATGACGGGTTTAGATACTACATGACAGGTTTAGATACTACATGACAGGTTTAGATACTAGATGACGGGTTTAGATACTAGATTATATGTTTAGATACTACATGATATGTTTAGATACTACATGACGTGTTTAGATACTACATGACGGGTTTAGATACTACATGACAGGTTTAGATACTACAAGACAGGTTTAGATACTAGATGACGGGTTTAGATACTAGATGACGGGGTTAGATACTAGATGACACGTTTAGATACTACATGACAGGTTTAGATACTACATGACAGGTTTAGATACTACATGACAGGTTTAGATACTACATGATATGTTTAGATACTACATGACGGGTTTAGATACTACATGACGGGTTTAGATACTACATGACGGGTTTAGATACTACATGACGGGTTTAGATACTACATGACGGGTTTAGATACTACATGACGGGTTTAGATACTACATGACGGGTTTAGATACTAGATTATATGTTTAGATACTAAATGATATGTTTAGATACTACATGACGGGTTTAGATGCTACATGACGGGTTTAGATACTACATGACGGGTTTAGATACTACATGACGGGTTTAGATACTAGATGACGGGTTTAGATACTAGATTATATGTTTAGATACTACATGATATGTTTAGATACTACATGACGGGTTTAGATACTAGATGACGGGTTTAGATACTACATGACGGGTTTAGATACTACGTGACGGGTTTAGATACTACATGACGGGTTTAAAAACTACATGACGGGTTTGGATACTACATGACGGGTTTAGATACTACATGACGGGTTTAGATACTACATGACGGGTTTAGATACTACATGACGGGTTTAGATACTAGATTATATGTTTAGATACTACATGATATGTTTAGATACTACATGACGGGTTTAGATACTAGATTATATGTTTAGATACTACATGATATGTTTAGATACTACATGACGGGTTTAGATACTACATGACGGGTTTAGATACTACATGACGGGTTTCGATACTACATGACGGGTTTAGATACTACATGACGGGTTTAGATACTAGATTATATGTTTAGATACTACATGATATGTTTAGATACTACATGACGGGTTTAGATACTAGATGACGGGTTTAGATACTACATGACGGGTTTAGATACTACATGACGGGTTTAGATACTACATGACGGGTTTAGATACTACATGACGGGTTTAGATACTAGATGACAGGTTTAGATACTACATGACGGGTTTAGATACTACATGACAGGTTTAGATACTACATGACAGGTTTAGATACTAGATGAAGGGTTTAGATACTAGATTATATGTTTAGATACTACATGATATGTTTAGATACTACATGACGGGTTTAGATACTACATGACAGGTTTAGATACTACATGACGGGTTTAGATACTACATGACGGGTTTAGAAACTACATGACGGGTTTAGATACTACATGACGGGTTTAGACACTACATGACGGGTTTAGATACTACATGACGGGTTTAGATACTACATGACGGGTTTAGATACTACATGACGGGTTTAGATACTACATGACGGGTTTAGATACTACATGACAGGTTTAGATACTACAAGACAGGTTTAGATACTAGATGACAGGTTTAGATACTAGATGACGGGTTTAGATACTACATGACGGGTTTAGATACTAGATCATATGTTTAGATACTACATGATATGTTTAGATACTACATGACGGGTTTAGATACTACATGACGGGTTTAGATACTACATGACGGGTTTAGATACTACATGACGGGTTTAGATACTAGATGACGGGTTTAGATACTAGATTATATGTTTAGATACTACATGATATGTTTAGATACTATATGACGGGTTTAGATACTAGATGACGGGTTTAGATACTACATGACGGGTTTAGATACTACATGACGGGTTTAGATACTACATGACGGGTTTAGAAACTACATGACGGGTTTAGATACTACATGACGGGTTTAGATACTACATGACGGGTTTAGATACTACATGACGGGTTTAGATACTACATGACGGGTTTAGATACTACATGACAGGTTTAGATACTACATGACAGGTTTAGATACTAGATGACGGGTTTAGATACTAGATTATATGTTTAGATACTACATGATATGTTTAGATACTACATGACGTGTTTAGATACTACATGACGGGTTTAGATACTACATGACAGGTTTAGATACTACAAGACAGGTTTAGATACTAGATGACGGGTTTAGATACTAGATGACGGGGTTAGATACTAGATGACACGTTTAGATACTACATGACAGGTTTAGATACTACATGACAGGTTTAGATACTACATGACAGGTTTAGATACTACATGATATGTTTAGATACTACATGACGGGTTTAGATACTACATGACGGGTTTAGATACTACATGACGGGTTTAGATACTACATGACGGGTTTAGATACTACATGACGGGTTTAGATACTACATGACGGGTTTAGATACTACATGACGGGTTTAGATACTAGATTATATGTTTAGATACTAAATGATATGTTTAGATACTACATGACGGGTTTAGATGCTACATGACGGGTTTAGATACTACATGACGGGTTTAGATACTACATGACGGGTTTAGATACTAGATGACGGGTTTAGATACTAGATTATATGTTTAGATACTACATGATATGTTTAGATACTACATGACGGGTTTAGATACTAGATGACGGGTTTAGATACTACATGACGGGTTTAGATACTACGTGACGGGTTTAGATACTACATGACGGGTTTAAAAACTACATGACGGGTTTGGATACTACATGACGGGTTTAGATACTACATGACGGGTTTAGATACTACATGACGGGTTTAGATACTACATGACGGGTTTAGATACTAGATTATATGTTTAGATACTACATGATATGTTTAGATACTACATGACGGGTTTAGATACTAGATTATATGTTTAGATACTACATGATATGTTTAGATACTACATGACGGGTTTAGATACTACATGACGGGTTTAGATACTACATGACGGGTTTCGATACTACATGACGGGTTTAGATACTACATGACGGGTTTAGATACTAGATTATATGTTTAGATACTACATGATATGTTTAGATACTACATGACGGGTTTAGATACTAGATGACGGGTTTAGATACTACATGACGGGTTTAGATACTACATGACGGGTTTAGATACTACATGACGGGTTTAGATACTACATGACGGGTTTAGATACTAGATGACAGGTTTAGATACTAGATGACGGGTTTAGATACTACATGACGGGTTTAGATACTAGATTATATGTTTAGATACTACATGATATGTTTAGAAACTACATGACGGGTTTAGATACTACATGACGGGTTTAGATACTACATGACGGGTTTAGATACTACATGACGGGTTTAGATACTAGATGACGGGTTTAGATACTAGATTATATGTTTAGATACTACATGATATGTTTAGATACTACATGACGGGTTTAGATACTAGATGACGGGTTTAGATACTACATGACGGGTTTAGATACTACATGACGGGTTTAGATACTACATGACGGGTTTAGAAACTACATGACGGGTTTAGATACTACATGACGGGTTTAGATACTACATGACGGGTTTAGATACTACATGACGGGTTTAGATACTACATGACGGGTTTAGATACTACATGACAGGTTTAGATACTACATGACAGGTTTAGATACTAGATGAAGGGTTTAGATACTAGATTATATGTTTAGATACTACATGATATGTTTAGATACTACATGACGGGTTTAGATACTACATGACAGGTTTAGATACTACATGACGGGTTTAGATACTACATGACGGGTTTAGAAACTACATGACGGGTTTAGATACTACATGACGGGTTTAGACACTACATGACGGGTTTAGATACTACATGACGGGTTTAGATACTACATGACGGGTTTAGATACTACATGACGGGTTTAGATACTACATGACGGGTTTAGATACTACATGACAGGTTTAGATACTACAAGACAGGTTTAGATACTAGATGACAGGTTTAGATACTAGATGACGGGTTTAGATACTACATGACGGGTTTAGATACTAGATCATATGTTTAGATACTACATGATATGTTTAGATACTACATGACGGGTTTAGATACTACATGACGGGTTTAGATACTACATGACGGGTTTAGATACTACATGACGGGTTTAGATACTAGATGACGGGTTTAGATACTAGATTATATGTTTAGATACTACATGATATGTTTAGATACTATATGACGGGTTTAGATACTAGATGACGGGTTTAGATACTACATGACGGGTTTAGATACTACATGACGGGTTTAGATACTACATGACGGGTTTAGAAACTACATGACGGGTTTAGATACTACATGACGGGTTTAGATACTACATGACGGGTTTAGATACTACATGACGGGTTTAGATACTACATGACGGGTTTAGATACTACATGACAGGTTTAGATACTACATGACAGGTTTAGATACTAGATGACGGGTTTAGATACTAGATTATATGTTTAGATACTACATGATATGTTTAGATACTACATGACGTGTTTAGATACTACATGACGGGTTTAGATACTACATGACAGGTTTAGATACTACAAGACAGGTTTAGATACTAGATGACGGGTTTAGATACTAGATGACGGGGTTAGATACTAGATGACACGTTTAGATACTACATGACAGGTTTAGATACTACATGACAGGTTTAGATACTACATGACAGGTTTAGATACTACATGATATGTTTAGATACTACATGACGGGTTTAGATACTACATGACGGGTTTAGATACTACATGACGGGTTTAGATACTACATGACGGGTTTAGATACTACATGACGGGTTTAGATACTACATGACGGGTTTAGATACTACATGACGGGTTTAGATACTAGATTATATGTTTAGATACTAGATTATATGTTTAGATACTAAATGATATGTTTAGATACTACATGACGGGTTTAGATGCTACATGACGGGTTTAGATACTACATGACGGGTTTAGATACTACATGACGGGTTTAGATACTAGATGACGGGTTTAGATACTAGATTATATGTTTAGATACTACATGATATGTTTAGATACTACATGACGGGTTTAGATACTAGATGACGGGTTTAGATACTACATGACGGGTTTAGATACTACGTGACGGGTTTAGATACTACATGACGGGTTTAAAAACTACATGACGGGTTTGGATACTACATGACGGGTTTAGATACTACATGACGGGTTTAGATACTAGATTATATGTTTAGATACTACATGATATGTTTAGATACTACATGACGGGTTTAGATACTAGATTATATGTTTAGATACTACATGATATGTTTAGATACTACATGACGGGTTTAGATACTACATGACGGGTTTAGATACTACATGACGGGTTTAGATACTACATGACGGGTTTAGATACTACATGACGGGTTTAGATACTACATGACGGGTTTAGATACTAGATTATATGTTTAGATACTACATGATATGTTTAGATACTACATGACGGGTTTAGATACTAGATGACGGGTTTAGATACTACATGACGGGTTTAGATACTACATGACGGGTTTAGATACTACATGACGGGTTTAAAAACTACATGACGGGTTTAGATACTACATGACGGGTTTAGATACTACATGACGGGTTTAGATACTACATGACGGGTTTAGATACTAGATGACAGGTTTAGATACTACATGACGGGTTTAAAAACTACATGACGGGTTTAGATACTACATGACGGGTTTAGATACTAGATGACACGTTTAGATACTACATGACAGGTTTAGATACTACATGACAGGTTTAGATACTACATGACAGGTTTAGATACTACATGATATGTTTAGATACTACATGACGGGTTTAGATACTACATGACGGGTTTAGATACTACATGACGGGTTTAGATACTACATGACGGGTTTAGATACTACATGACGGGTTTAGATACTACATGACGGGTTTAGATACTACATGACGGGTTTAGATACTAGATTATATGTTTAGATACTAAATGATATGTTTAGATACTACATGACGGGTTTAGATGCTACATGACGGGTTTAGATACTACATGACGGGTTTAGATACTACATGACGGGTTTAGATACTAGATGACGGGTTTAGATACTAGATTATATGTTTAGATACTACATGATATGTTTAGATACTACATGACGGGTTTAGATACTAGATGACGGGTTTAGATACTACATGACGGGTTTAGATACTACGTGACGGGTTTAGATACTACATGACGGGTTTAAAAACTACATGACGGGTTTGGATACTACATGACGGGTTTAGATACTACATGACGGGTTTAGATACTACATGACGGGTTTAGATACTACATGACGGGTTTAGATACTAGATTATATGTTTAGATACTACATGATATGTTTAGATACTACATGACGGGTTTAGATACTAGATTATATGTTTAGATACTACATGATATGTTTAGATACTACATGACGGGTTTAGATACTACATGACGGGTTTAGATACTACATGACGGGTTTCGATACTACATGACGGGTTTAGATACTACATGACGGGTTTAGATACTAGATTATATGTTTAGATACTACATGATATGTTTAGATACTACATGACGGGTTTAGATACTAGATGACGGGTTTAGATACTACATGACGGGTTTAGATACTACATGACGGGTTTAGATACTACATGACGGGTTTAGATACTACATGACGGGTTTAGATACTAGATGACAGGTTTAGATACTAGATGACGGGTTTAGATACTACATGACGGGTTTAGATACTAGATTATATGTTTAGATACTACATGATATGTTTAGAAACTACATGACGGGTTTAGATACTACATGACGGGTTTAGATACTACATGACGGGTTTAGATACTACATGACGGGTTTAGATACTAGATGACGGGTTTAGATACTAGATTATATGTTTAGATACTACATGATATGTTTAGATACTACATGACGGGTTTAGATACTAGATGACGGGTTTAGATACTACATGACGGGTTTAGATACTACATGACGGGTTTAGATACTACATGACGGGTTTAGAAACTACATGACGGGTTTAGATACTACATGACGGGTTTAGATACTACATGACGGGTTTAGATACTACATGACGGGTTTAGATACTACATGACGGGTTTAGATACTACATGACAGGTTTAGATACTACATGACAGGTTTAGATACTAGATGAAGGGTTTAGATACTAGATTATATGTTTAGATACTACATGATATGTTTAGATACTACATGACGGGTTTAGATACTACATGACAGGTTTAGATACTACATGACGGGTTTAGATACTACATGACGGGTTTAGAAACTACATGACGGGTTTAGATACTACATGACGGGTTTAGACACTACATGACGGGTTTAGATACTACATGACGGGTTTAGATACTACATGACGGGTTTAGATACTACATGACGGGTTTAGATACTACATGACGGGTTTAGATACTACATGACAGGTTTAGATACTACAAGACAGGTTTAGATACTAGATGACAGGTTTAGATACTAGATGACGGGTTTAGATACTACATGACGGGTTTAGATACTAGATCATATGTTTAGATACTACATGATATGTTTAGATACTACATGACGGGTTTAGATACTACATGACGGGTTTAGATACTACATGACGGGTTTAGATACTACATGACGGGTTTAGATACTAGATGACGGGTTTAGATACTAGATTATATGTTTAGATACTACATGATATGTTTAGATACTATATGACGGGTTTAGATACTAGATGACGGGTTTAGATACTACATGACGGGTTTAGATACTACATGACGGGTTTAGATACTACATGACGGGTTTAGAAACTACATGACGGGTTTAGATACTACATGACGGGTTTAGATACTACATGACGGGTTTAGATACTACATGACGGGTTTAGATACTACATGACGGGTTTAGATACTACATGACAGGTTTAGATACTACATGACAGGTTTAGATACTAGATGACGGGTTTAGATACTAGATTATATGTTTAGATACTACATGATATGTTTAGATACTACATGACGTGTTTAGATACTACATGACGGGTTTAGATACTACATGACAGGTTTAGATACTACAAGACAGGTTTAGATACTAGATGACGGGTTTAGATACTAGATGACGGGGTTAGATACTAGATGACACGTTTAGATACTACATGACAGGTTTAGATACTACATGACAGGTTTAGATACTACATGACAGGTTTAGATACTACATGATATGTTTAGATACTACATGACGGGTTTAGATACTACATGACGGGTTTAGATACTACATGACGGGTTTAGATACTACATGACGGGTTTAGATACTACATGACGGGTTTAGATACTACATGACGGGTTTAGATACTACATGACGGGTTTAGATACTAGATTATATGTTTAGATACTAAATGATATGTTTAGATACTACATGACGGGTTTAGATGCTACATGACGGGTTTAGATACTACATGACGGGTTTAGATACTACATGACGGGTTTAGATACTAGATGACGGGTTTAGATACTAGATTATATGTTTAGATACTACATGATATGTTTAGATACTACATGACGGGTTTAGATACTAGATGACGGGTTTAGATACTACATGACGGGTTTAGATACTACGTGACGGGTTTAGATACTACATGACGGGTTTAAAAACTACATGACGGGTTTGGATACTACATGACGGGTTTAGATACTACATGACGGGTTTAGATACTACATGACGGGTTTAGATACTACATGACGGGTTTAGATACTAGATTATATGTTTAGATACTACATGATATGTTTAGATACTACATGACGGGTTTAGATACTAGATTATATGTTTAGATACTACATGATATGTTTAGATACTACATGACGGGTTTAGATACTACATGACGGGTTTAGATACTACATGACGGGTTTAGATACTACATGACGGGTTTAGATACTACATGACGGGTTTAGATACTACATGACGGGTTTAGATACTAGATTATATGTTTAGATACTACATGATATGTTTAGATACTACATGACGGGTTTAGATACTAGATGACGGGTTTAGATACTACATGACGGGTTTAGATACTACATGACGGGTTTAGATACTACATGACGGGTTTAAAAACTACATGACGGGTTTAGATACTACATGACGGGTTTAGATACTACATGACGGGTTTAGATACTACATGACGGGTTTAGATACTAGATGACAGGTTTAGATACTACATGACGGGTTTAAAAACTACATGACGGGTTTAGATACTACATGACGGGTTTAGATACTACATGACGGGTTTAGATACTACATGACGGGTTTAGATACTACATGACGGGTTTAGATACTAGATTATATGTTTAGATACTACATGATATGTTTAGATACTACATGACGGGTTTAAATACTAGATTATATGTTTAGATACTACATGATATGTTTAGATACTACATGACGGGTTTAGATACTACATGACGGGTTTAGATACTACATGACGGGTTTAGATACTACATGACGGGTTTAGATACTAGATTATATGTTTAGATACTACATGATATGTTTAGATACTACATGACGGGTTTAGATACTAGATGACGGGTTTAGATACTACATGACGGGTTTAGATACTACATGACGGGTTTAGATACTACATGACGGGTTTAGATACTAGATGACAGGTTTAGATACTAGATGACGGGTTTAGATACTACATGACGGGTTTAGATACTAGATTATATGTTTAGATACTACATGATATGTTTAGAAACTACATGACGGGTTTAGATACTACATGACGGGTTTAGATACTACAGGACGGGTTTAGATACTACATGACGGGTTTAGATACTAGATGACGGGTTTAGATACTAGATTATATGTTTAGATACTACATGATATGTTTAGATACTACATGACGGGTTTAGATACTAGATGACGGGTTTAGATACTACATGACGGGTTTAGATACTACATGACGGGTTTAGATACTACATGACGGGTTTAGAAACTACATGACGGGTTTAGATACTACATGACGGGTTTAGATACTACATGACGGGTTTAGATACTACATGACGGGTTTAGATACTACATGACGGGTTTAGATACTACATGACAGGTTTAGATACTACATGACAGGTTTAGATACTAGATGACGGGTTTAGATACTAGATTATATGTTTAGATACTACATGATATGTTTAGATACTACATGACGGGTTTAGATACTACATGACGTGTTTAGATACTACATGACGGGTTTAGATACTACATGCCAGGTTTAGATACTACAAGACAGGTTTAGATACTAGATGACGGGTTTAGATACTAGATGACGGGGTTAGATACTAGATGACACGTTTAGATACTACATGACAGGTTTAGATACTACATGACAGGTTTAGATACTACATGACAGGTTTAGATACTACATGATATGTTTAGATACTACATGACGGGTTTAGATACTACATGACGGGTTTAGATACTACATGACGGGTTTAGATACTACATGACGGGTTTAGATACTATATGACGGGTTTAGATACTACATGACGGGTTTAGATACTAGATGACGGGTTTAGATACTAGATGACGGGTTTAGATACTACATGACGGGTTTAGATACTAGATTATATGTTTAGATACTACATGATATGTTTAGATACTACATGACGGGTTTAGATGCTACATGACGGGTTTAGATACTACATGACGGGTTTAGATACTACATGACGGGTTTAGATACTAGATGACGGGTTT
>NW_026602286.1:0-21233 GCF_029448725.1 Salvelinus fontinalis | reverse complement strand
CTTAGTTTCATATATTTATCAGAAAGGCTCTTGAGCAACGAACCGCCCTTACTGTCTCTGCCTGGTCGTTTCTCCTCTCTCCACTGGGATTCTCTGCCTCTAACCCTATTACAGGGGCTGAGTCACTGGCTTACTGGTGCTCTTTCATGCCGTCCCTAGGAGGGGTGCGTCACTTGAGTGGGTTGAGTCACTGACGTGATCTTCCTGGCTGGGTTGGCTCCCCCCCTTTGGTTGTGCCGTGGCAGAGATCTTTGTGGGCTATACTCGGCCTTGTCTCAGGATGGTAAGTTGGTGGTTGAAGATATCCCTCTAGTGTTGTGGGGGCTGTGCTTTGGCAAGGTGGGTGGGGTTATATCCTGCCTGTTTGGCCCTGTCCGGGGTATCATCGGATGGGGCCACAGTGTCTCCTGACCCCTCCTGTCTCAGCCTCCAGTATTCATGCTGCATTAGTTTATGTGTCGGGGGGCTAGGGTCAGTTTTGTTATATCTGGAGTACTTCTGTCTTATCCGGTGTCCTGTGTGAATTTAAGTATGCTCTCTCTAGTTCTCTCTTTCTCTCTTTCTTTCTCTCTCTCGGAGGACCTGAGCCCTAGGACCATGCCTCCGGATGACCTGACATGATGACTCCTTGCTGTCCCCAGTCCACATGGCCGTGCTGCTGCTCCAGTTTCAACTGTTCTGCCTGCGGCTATGGAACCCTGACCTGTTCACCGGACGTGCTACTTGTCCCAGACCTGCTGTTTTCAACTCTCTAGAGACCGCAGGAGCGGTAGAGATACTCTTGATGATCGGCTATGAAAAGCCAACTGACATTTACTCCTGAGGTGCTTCATCCTCGACAACTACTGTGATTATTATTATTTGACAATGCTGGTCATTTATGAACATTTGAACATCTTGGCCATGTTCTGTTATAATCTCCCCCCGGCACAGCCAGAAGAGGACTAGCCACCCCTCATAGCCTGGTTCCTCTCTAGGTTTCTTCCTAGGTTTAGGCTTTTCTAGGGAGTTTTTCCTAGCCACCGTGCTTCTACACCTGCATTGCTTGCTGTTTGGGGTTTTAGGCTGGGTTTATGTACAGCACTTTGATATATCATCTGATGTACGAAGGGTTATATAAATAAATTTGATTTGATTTGATCACATCGTATGTTTCTGAATATATACAAAGATGTTCAAAAAATGTTTAAAACATAATTACTACAAATATATAAACACTATAAAGACAATGGATACTGAAGATAGTTAACTCACACTAGTGTCTGTATGTTGCAGAGTGGACTGGTTAGTCCAACACAGAGCAGCTCCACTCCTCTGTCTCCCAGGTCATTGTAGCTGAGGTCCAGTTCTCTCAGGGGGGAGTTTGGTGTCTGCAGAGCTGAGGTCAGAGTCTCACAGGATTTATATGTGAGTTTACAGCCAGCTAGTCTGGAGAGAGGAGATATGTCGATACACTGTTAAATATGCAAAGATTTAAGAATAATGAGATGCATTAAGACAATAACAGAAGGACATGATTAGACTATGTTAAAAACATACTAACTCAGTCATGATATTTAACCTTAGATTCATATATTGATCACAATGCATGTATGTTTCTGCATATTTACGAAGATGTTCAAAGAATGTTAAAAACATAATTACTACAAATATATAAACTATATAAAGACATTGGATACTGAAGATATTTAACTCACACTAGTGTCTGTATGTTGCAGAGTGGACTGGTTAGTCCAACACAGAGCAGCTCCACTCCTCGGTCTTCCAGGTCATTGTTGCTGAGGTCCAGTTCTCTCAGGGGGGAGTTTGGTGTCTGCAGAGCTGAGGCCAGAGTCTCACAGAATTTATATGCCAGTTTACAGCCAGTTAGTCTGGAGAGAGGAGATAATCTGTTAGATATAAAAATTCTTCATTATAATGATACTGTAAACATCAACAAAATAACAGAACTTACAGTGCTCTCTTGCAGGTTTTCACTACCGGAAGCAACCTCTGATAACCTTTCTCTGTTGTGTTGTATGTCTTCAGGTCAAACTCCTCCAGCACCTCCTCTGACATCAGTAACAGGTAGGCCAGGGCTGAACATTGGTCAGGTTTTAGCTCTGTTTCTGAAAGAGTTCCTGATCGCAGGGAGGTCTGCATGTTTTCAACTAGAGAGTTGGCACCAAGTTCATTCAGACAGTGGAACAAGTTGATGATCCTTTCTGGTGAGGATTCCTGGTTGATCTTGTCTGAAAGGTACCTGACTGTCCTCTCGACTGTTTCCTCATTGGTCTGTGTTGTACTTCCTGTCTGTGTCAGAAGGCCTCTTAACAGATTCTGATTGGACGCCAGTGAGAGACCCAGAAGGAAGCGGAGGAACAGGTCCAGGTGTCCATTCTCACTCTTCAAGGCCTGGTCCACTGCGCTCCTGTGTAAGTCAGACAACTGGATTGACTCCTTCTCTTCATCATCACTAGTGGGGGAGAAAACATTTTCCTTCTTGTCCAGACATGATTCTAAAGCATGCACTGCTGCTAGAAACTCCTGAATGCTCAGATGCAGAAAGCTGTAGACCTTGTCTTGGTACAGCCCAGATTCTTCTTTAAAGATCTCTGTACACAATGCTGAGTACTCTGATGCCTCTGTGACATCAAGGCCACACTCTCTCAGGTCCTCCTCATAGAACATCAGGTTGCCCTTCTGCAGCTGTTGGAAAGCCAGCTTTGCCAGTTTCAGGATCATCTCTTTGTCTGACTGAGACAGTTCCTTTGGGTTTGTCTCTGTGGCTTTGTTGTACTTCTTGTTCTTCACAATGATTTGGATGAGCATGAAGTGTGAGTACATCTGGGTCAGAGTTTTGGGGACTTCATATTTCTCTGCCACTTTCAGTATCATCTCAAGGACAGTGGCTGATATCCAACAGAAGACTGGCATGTGGCACATGATGTGGAGGCTCCTTGATGTCTTCATGTGTTTGATGATTCCTTTGGCCAGATTCTGATCTGTGACTTTCTTCCTGAAATACTCCTCCTTCTGTGGATCATTGAAACCTCGTACCTCTGTCACCTGGTCAACACACTCAGGAGGGATCTGATTGGCTGCTGCAGGCCGTGTGGTTATCCAGAGGAGAGCAGAGGGAAGCAGATTCCCCTCAATGAGGTTTGTCAGCAGCATGTCCACTGAGGTTGGCTTCGCGACATCACAGCACTTCTCATTGTTTTTGAAGTCTAGAGGAAGTCGACACTCATCCAGACCATCAAAAATGAAAACAGTTTTGGTTTCACCATCTTCAATGCTGTCAATCTCTTTCAGCTCTGGGAAGTAATAGGAAAGAAGTTGCATCAGACTGTATTGGTCCTTTTTCAGGTTCAGATCACGGAAAGGAAGAGGAAACATGAAATGAACGTCCTGATTTGCTTTTCCCTCTGCCCAGTCAAGGATGACTTTCTGCACAGAGACTGTTTTTCCAATGCCAGCGATTCCTTTGGTCAGCACAGTTCTGATAGGTTTGTCTTGTCCAGGTAAAGGCTTGAAGATGTCATTGCATTTGATTGGTGTCTCTTGTGTGGTTTGTTTCTTGGATGCCATCTCTATCTGTCTAACCTCATGTTCATTATTGAGCCCTCCACTTCCACCCTCTGTGATGTAGAGCTCTGTGTAGATGTCCTTGAACAGACTTTGGTTTCCATGGTGTCCAATTCCTTCAGATATGTGTTGATACTTGTGTTTCAGTTTAGCCTTAATGTCTTGTTGGACTGTCAGCAGAGTTTGACCTGTAGGAAAACAATGAGAGTTGGGACTCATAAGTTTGTTTGTGTGTTTTATAAGGTCCTTTGTACCGTTCTTTGTAATATTGTATGAAACACAGTCTTACTTCTTCTGTCCAGAAGGTTGTGTGTGATCTTTAATGCATCCTCACTGTCCAAACTCTCCACTTCCTTATTGTCATCTGGTAATGGTTCCTGGCTGAAAGCA
This sequence comes from Salvelinus fontinalis, assembly GCF_029448725.1. Lineage (NCBI taxonomy): Eukaryota > Metazoa > Chordata > Actinopteri > Salmoniformes > Salmonidae > Salvelinus > Salvelinus fontinalis. The sequence goes on along the minus strand of NW_026602286.1, from coordinate 17,276 downwards.
GGTGGCTGATCACTCTTCATTGATAGCAGGCTGGTTGTAGGTGACTCCGCTCTGGGCTTCTGGACACTGAACAAAACAGGGAGACAGATCACCTCATCAATATCACATCAATTCCTCATCTACTTCATTTTAACAACTGTATAGTGGAACTTCTAGCAGTCCTGAAGTTGCTTTATAAAGCTAAAGTCTGCATTTGGTCATTAGATTTTAGGACTTCAATGAACTTGGCAACACTTTTCTCAAAAATGTGTTTTATATCTTTAAGAGAACTGTACATTTTACAATTCATCTCTTACCTCTCGGAACTGGTGTCTTGATTCACTTCAGAGGCAGTGGTCTCCTCCTCTCTCTCCCCAGAGAGACTCATTTTAGAGGCAGTGGTATCCTCTCTCCCCCCAGAGAGACTCATTTTAGAGGCAGTGGTCTCCTCCTCTCTCTCCCCAGAGAGACTCATTTTTGAGGCAGTGGTCTCCTCCTCTCTCTCCCCAGAGAGACTCATTTTAGACGCAGTGGTCTTCTCCTCTCTCTCCCCAGAGAGACTCATTTTAGAGGCAGTGGTCTCCTCCTCTCTCTCCCCAGAGAGACTCATTTTAGAGGCAGCGGTCCCCTCCTCTCTCTCCCCAGAGAGACTCATTTTAGAGGCAATGGTCCCCTCCTCTCTCTCCCCAGAGATCCTCATTTTAGAGGCAGTGGTCTCCTCCTCTCTCTCCCCAGAGAGACTAATTTTAGAGGCAGTGGTCTCCTCCTCTCTCTCACCAGAGAGACTCATTTTAGAGGCAGTGGTCTCCTTCTCTCTCTCCCCAGAGAGACTTATTTTCGATGTAAATCACAGCTTACTCAGCTACAATAAGAAATAGCCAAACCGTACATTTTTCTGAGCATTGTTAGTACCACCCAGCATAAGCAGAGAACATGTCTAACTGACTGGCTGGTACGCTGGGCGAGATAAGCAGACCTTTATACCCTGATAAGACAACAATAAATGTTCTGTAATCATTAACCCTAGAGGCATGTAGGGAGATTAACCAAAGGTATGGCCTCTGCAGAGTTAGAAACATCAGCTACTACAGAGTAAAAGAACATTAATAAAGTCAAACAATCATCAGAAAATGCTCAGTCCACTTTCTATAATCTGCCATGTCTTTACCTACTCCTCCATTCAGATTGTTACTGACAAACTAAGACTTGCTATAAGATGTTTCTTATGTGGTGGAAAATTTTTCCAATGTGATTGTCTGTATGTTTCCATAGAATAGGCGATGTTATAGACCCTGTCAGAGTGTCAGTCTAACCCTAACTCATGTATCATTAACCAGACCTCTTCATTTTATGTAAATACAACACCTGGATTTATTACTCTGGTGTAAGAGTCACGGTTCCAAGCCAAAGTTCCACCCCATTGGCCAGCAGTTCCCCTTAAAGCAAACTTGTCTGCACTGCCACGCCCACAGCTGAAGCCAGTCTGTTTGTTAACTTCCTGGAGGAGTGGGAGTTCCCTGGCAGAAGGCCCAGCTCCCTAGCCTGTCTGCTTGTGACATCATGCCACTCCTTGTCATACACTAATGTGTGACCAATTCAGGAAACCAGGCGTATGTCGATAGTCATGACTTCACTGGAGAGCCTTTAATCAAAATGCGTTTTTGGGCAGAAATTCCTTCTGGAACATGTGAACTTTCATGTTCCTTAGTAACAAACTTGTATGCCATCTGTAAATACGGGTAAAATTGTTAAATTACGAGCCTTGTTGTTAAAGCCACAGAAAAAGGTTGCAACCTTCCCACTAGCCATGATTGGCTTAGATAATGAGTGGGCAGGATATACCGAGAGAGGAGTTCGGATTGGTCTGCAAGATACTGTAGTAGGCTTCTGTCTATTTGAGCTGGTCAATCTGTGTTGGTAATCTGGTCGAACGATGCTTTTGAAAAAATGCATTGTTTAGTGTAGCTGCATAAATGTGGATCTCCACTTTCTGGAGGATCAAGTTTTGAAATCCGTGGAATTAGAGGATGATAGCTAAAGAGATGGAGGAAACACCTGTCTCTGGATTACATCTTCAAACTAAGGGCAACCGTGGCACGGCATTCCTGACAGGGTCCATACACGATGATGTATTCAGGAAAGATAGTTTAGCGTTAGCTAGCTACATTTTCAGATATTACACGTTTCTAATTTGGACAGAAAGTGATTTAATTTCAAGCTAAAGTGTAATGTTAGCTAGCTAGCTAACGTTAGCTGGCTGGCTCCCTAGCCAACGTTATTATTCGTTTCCCAGAGCCGTATGCTTTTCTAGTTAGAGCTCGTTAGCTAATGTTACAATATGTGTGTACAATATGGCCGGTGTCAGTGGACGTCTGCAAAAAAGCGTAATGAAATTGTTTCCAGCAGAGCTGGTTAGGCTCCCCTCTGTGTTGATCTCTGCTCTCCATCCTGCTGTCTGGTGAACTGAAGGGAGAGTCGAGTTACCATGTATTTTACTGATACACCTCCTCCCTGTAGGAACCACCCTATGACGCATGTGGCTGCCACTTCTCCCGTTTGCAGTCATTATTGACAGTCTGTTTGTTTTGAGGTGTGTGTGTGTGTGTGTGTGTGTGTGTGTGTGTGTGTGTGTGTGTGTGTGTGTGTGTGTGTGTGTGTGTGTGTGTGTGTGTGTGTGTGTGTGTGTGTGTGTGTGTGTGAGAGATCACATATATGGTTACTATGCAGTCTGATCACTATAATTTGGTGGTGACGTGTCCTCTGAAACATGACCCGCTAAGCTGACTACTTCTTAACACACTACTCACTTAATCAGGAAGTCAGCCATATCAATGTGTTGGAGGAAACAGGTCATGGTTAGAAGGGATCCAGCATTTGTCCGATTAATCTCAAAAGTTGACATTAGTTGCATTTTAGCTAACCATTTTCTGAACTTCTAACTGCTATGTTAATTCTCCTAATCTACTATGTTAATTCTCCTAACCTGCTACAAAAGTCAAATATGACATTCATTTGAGCCAAGGAAAGCCCCCCCGCCCCTAACCCAGACAGCCAATTGTGCCCTTTGGAGCTCAAGGCCGGCTGTAACACAGCCTTGGATCAAACCCCAGGCTGTAGTGGCACCTCAGCACTGCATGCAGTGCCTTAGACCTGTGTGCCACCTGGGAGGCCTCTGTTGTGGCAAGGATTTTGACAGCGGAAAGGCAGCCTTTCCAGTCGTGAATCACAGTGCCCATATGCTCATGGAACAAGAGAGATGTGCTTTTTTGTGCCTGTAAAGCTTGTACTTAGAAACATAAAAAAAAATAAAAAAATTAAATGTCATTTGATTACAAACCAAGCAGAGCTTCCCCTTTTTTTGTCCCACCCAATACCTTTTACTCTAGTCTATCGATAAAGGGTGTGGTTCGTGAGACCACTTTTGAAATAAATCTTAATCACCAAAGCTGTATTAAAACATCAAGTTTGGGACCATCAGAAGTGTGACTGGTAAGCCTCTGTACATCATTTTAGCTCCTGTTGCTATTGTTATTTTGGATGTCTTGAACCCCTCCATGTAGACTACATGTCCAGCTCCTGTTGTTATTTTGGATGTGGTACACCCCTCCATGTAGACTACATGCCAGTTCCTGTTGTTATTTTGGATGTACGTAAAACCCATCCATGTAGACTATATGTCCAGCCCCTGTTGTTATTTTGGATGTGGTAAACCCCTCCATGTAGACTACATGTCCAGCTCCTGTTGTTATTTTGGATGTACGGTAAACCCCTCCCTGTAGACTACGTGTCCGTATGCCCATCATGGAACGAGAGATGAGCAGATGACCCTATTTAGAAAGTTATTTACCTCTAACAATGTGATGAGAAAACAACCCCGCAGTAGCCAACCCTTACTCTTCTATAACTAAGGAAAGCTCCATCAACAGCAATGGGTAGGATGTCTTCCTCATCCTGGCCAGGCATTAGCTATCATAAAGGAGCATATTCATAACAGGTTTCTACATGGTCTACTTGTGAGGCTTTTTTGCCATCATGCTTTTGCATTATTCACATAGGCCTACCTGTAGTGCATACTCCATTTGGCTTGTAACAACAATTTACTACCTGTGATGTGCTAGATGACTTGTATCAACAATTTACTATCTGTGATGTGCTAGATGTCTTGTATCAACAATTTACTATCTGTGATGTGTTAGATGCCTTATGATTGATGAGAAAAAGAAGTCCACTGTGGCTGATCTGCTTGATCAGTTCTCCCCCCCCCATCATTAACCCATATGTTTAACCTGATGATAATATCTGGTACTATCCTCAATGAAGTGGAGGACCTGTTGGACTGGGAATTCTTATCACATCATGTGTTCTCTCCCAGATGCTGGTAAGGGCTGAGATGACTGACAGGTAGGATTCCAGTTGAGGTGGTTTAATAACGCTGATTCATATAGAGCAGGAACGGCACAGCACAGTGTATGGCCTAAAGCACTTTAAGGTATGGCTTGTTTTAACCACGAGTGTGTGTGGTTATTAGTAAAGGACTCACACTGGCCTTGGCCTAAACAAATAATGCTAACTAAAAGGTAAACAAAGGAGATGCCTGGAACTTGTACTTTCTCTAGTTACTTCCTTCTCCTCAGCTGGAGATTGCCCAGCATGCTCTGCTCCACAACACCGGTGCTACAGTTCTCCCATGATGAACTAATATCTATCCTCCTTTGTACACCCAAGGTTTGGAAGGTGGCCCAGGTAGGTTTTGTACACCCAAGGTTTGGAAGGTGGCCCATGTAGGTTTTGTACACCCAAGGTTTGGAAGGTGGCCCAGGTAGGTTTTGTACACCCAAGGTTTGGAAGGTGGCCCATGTAGGTTTTGTACACCCAAGGATTGGAAGGTGGCCCATGTAGGTTTTGTACACCCAAGGTTTGGAAGGTGGCCCATGTAGGTTTTGTACACCCAAGGATTGGAAGGTGGCCCATGTACTCCCTCTTCACAAAGGTGCTGACCCTTGTGACCTAAATCAGCCCTATTTCTCAACTTTCTTGCCTAGCTAAAATATTAGAATCCTTGATGAATTCTCAGCTAAGATCTTTCTTGTTTTTGCAATGTATTGTAAATATACATCAGTAGTGTTTAGACCAGGACTATCTCTGCTGCATCCCTAGTTTTACAGTAAATCATGTGGTTATCTGTGTGGATAAAATGAAACGTGGTGCCCTCTTCATTGACCTGTCAAAGGCTTTCAATACTGTTGACCACTCACTGCTAATTCAGAGGATTTCCTCAATTGGCCAAGACCAGGCTGCATGTAACTGGTTTAAAAATGACTTAACTCAATGTGTATCTACTGATGGTGTTAAAAGGTTTCATGGAAATTACGAAAGGTGTCCCGCAGGGGTCAATTCTGAGTCCTGTACCTTTTACTGTTTACATTAACAACATCGACCTGCCTGTAAAAAAGCCTGTAAATTGCACTTTTATGCCGATGAACCTCCTGAGTGGCGCAGTAGTCTAAAGCAGACCCGGGTTCGATCCCGGGCTGTATCACAACCTGCCATGATCGGGAGTCCCATAGGGCAGCGCACAATTGGCGTCGTCCGGGTTAAGTGAGATTTTGGCCGGGGGTGCTTTACAAGTAGGCCGTCATTGAAAATAAGAATTTGTTCTCAACTGACTTGCCAAGTTAAATAAATACATACTTGTATGCTATTGCCCCCATGGTTGACCAGGCTCTATCTGAACTGCAGTCTGCCTTCATTGTATTACAGAAAAACTGAATTGACCTGAAATTAGTATTAAATGCAGCTAAAATCAAGTATGTTGTTCTGTTGATGTTGTTAAGCGCATAAAAATAGTGGTGTAAAGTAATTAAGAAAAAATACTTTAAATTACTACTTAAGTCGTTTTTTGGGGTATCTGGACTTTACTTTACTATTTATATTTTTGTCTACTTTTACTTCACTACATTCCTAAAGAAAATAATGCACTTTTACCTCCATACATTTTCCCTGACACCCAAAAGTACTCATTACATTTTGACAGGAAAATGGTCCAATTCACACACTTATCAAGGGAACATCCCTGGTCATCCCTACTGCCTCTAATCTGGAGGACTCACTAAACAGAGAACATCCCTGTTCATCCCTACTGCCTCTGATCTGGAGGACTCACTAAACAGAGAACATCCCTGGTCATCCCTACTGACTCTGATCTGGAGGACTCACTAAACAGAGAACATCCCTGGTCATCCCTACTGTCTCTGATCTGACGGACTCACTAAACAGAGAACATCCCTGGTCATCCCTGCTGCCTCTGATCTGGAGGACTCACTAAACAGAGAACATCCCTGGTCCTCCCTACTGCCTCTGATCTGGAGGACTCACTAAACAGAGAACATCCCTGGTCCTCCCTGCTGCCTCTGATCTGGAGGACTCACTAAACAGAGAACATCCCTGTTCATCCCTACTGTCTCTGATCTGGAGGACTCACTAAACAGAGAACATCCCTGGTCATCCCTACTGCCTCTGATCTGGAGGACTCACTAAACAGAGAACATCCCTGGTCATCCCTACTGCCTCTGATCTGGAGGACTCACTAAACAGGGAACATCCCTGTTCATCCCTACTGCCTCTAATCTGGAGGACTCACTAAACACAAACACTTTGTTTGTAAATTAATGTCTGAGTGTTGGAGCCGCTGACTATTCATCAATAAAAAAAACTATAAAATTGTGTCGTCTGGTTTGTTTAATATCAGGAACTTGAAATGATTTATACTTTTAATACTTAATTAAGTACATTTCATGAATTCCATTTACGTTTGATTCTTAAGTATATTTAAAACCAATTACTTTTACACTTTTAAGTAGTATTTTACTGGGTGACTTACACTTTTACTTGAGTCATTTTCTATTAAGGTATCTGTTATTTTACTTAAGTATGACAATTGAGTACTTTTTCCACCACTGTATAAAAATAACTCTGATTTTAATAGGTACTTTGGCTGGTGTCCATATTGATGGTGTCCCATCTGGATGACAAGCTGTCTTATAGCTGTATATCTTCCTGCAGTCAATGACCAAACGTCTTTGTCCTCATGGGTGGAAAGGTATTAACATTTTCTGTATGTATCTGACATGGTACAGCTGTTTTATAGCTGTATATCTTCCTGCAGTCAATGACCAAACGTCTTTGTCCTCATGGGTGGAAAGGTATTAACATTTTCTGTATGTATCTGACATGGTACAGCTGTTTTATAGCTGTATATCTTCCTGCAGTCAATGACCAAACGTCTTTGTCCTCATGGGTGGAAACGTATTAATATTTTCTGTATATATCTGACATGGTACAGCTGTTTTATAGCTGTATATCTTCCTGCAGTCAATGACCAAACATCTTTGTCCTCATGGGTGGAAACGTATTAATATTTTCTGTATGTATCTGACACGGTACAGATGTTTTTTACTACAAATTAATATTATAATTATCAATATTAATATTATTAAAATGTATATTATAATTATTCATATTAATATTATTATAATGAATAGTATAATGATCCATATTAATATTATTATAATTAACATTATAATTATTCATATTGATTTTATTATAATTAATATTATAATTATCCATGTTAGTATTTTACATAATTTTATCATTAATAAAGATTTTAAAAACCTGACAAGTGTTTTTATGTTAAACAGTTTTGTTATATTTCAGTCTTCTGTGATGTATATAAAGTGTAATATTGGGAAGCAAACAATAGTACATTTCAACTCTGTATCTGACATGGTACAGCTGTCTTATTATTTTTTTAGCCCAGAACCATGTGTGTGAGGTGGATACTATTGTTTCAAAACAGATTTGTTTTAGACTACCAAGAATCACTTCGTGTGAGCCTGATTTAGCCCACTGCAGTACAACGTTAAAAAGCATACTGACGAGTTAGTTAACCAACAGAGTCCCTCTGTAGAGTCAAGAGAGAGGGAAGGGGGAAATTTATTTATGGGTGTCATAAACCTACCCACAGTCCAATGTCAAGACCCTGTCTTAGTTTGTCAGAAACTGTCTGAATGGAGGAGTAGGTAAAGACATGACAGATTATAGACTGTTTTAGTTTGTCAGAAACTGTCTAAATGGAGGAGTAGGTAAAGACATGGCAGATTATAGACTGTGTTAGTTTGTCTGAAACTGTCTAAATGGAGGAGTAGGTAAAGACATGACAGATTATAGACTGTGTTAGTTTGTCAGAAACTGTCTGAATGGAGGAGTAGGTAAAGACATGACAGAATATAGACTGTCTTAGTGTGTCAGAAACTGTCTGAAAGGAGGAGTAGGTAAAGACATGGCAGATTATAGACTGTCTTAGTTTGTCAGAAACTGTCTGAATGGAGGAGTAGGTAAAGACATGACAGAATATAGACTGAATGGAGGAGTAGGCAAAGACATGACAGATTATAGACTGTCTTAGTTTGTCAGAAACTGTCTGAATGGAGGAGTAGGTAAAGACATGACAGAATATAGACTGTTTTAGTTGTGTCATGACGTTGGCAGTGGGGGTAGGTTTATGACAGTCATAAATACCTCTTTCCCCCCCTCCCCCGTTCCTCTTCCCTACTGATGTGACATAAGAAAACCCCTTGGTCAACATAGAGATTCTGGGGACATCAGAAGTTGGGGGGAAATGAACTATATTCTCGTAATCCGACCAACTGAACATATGCGGTGGTACTTAAGGTTTATTATGTCAGTTCGGTTGCCCTCTGACACATTCTCATCAATGATAGAATGACATAAACTCTACTGTGGAAAGTATAAATGTCAGAGGTATCGGATTCACATGGAATTGTTGTTTAATTGTTTGAAATGTTTGAATATGACATTATTTGTGAAGAGGTGAAATGTAATTTTAGCTTCCAAATGAGAGATCTGTGCTTTCATAAGTTTTCCTCTGCTCACAGTGGCCCGCCCCTGTGAAGAGACCTGGGTTATAAACTTTTCAGACACACCCCTCTCCCTCCACTATATAAAGCCATTGACGAGAATATAACTTCCTGTTCCGGGTACACCAGGATGACGGTCCTGTGTCAGAATCGTTCAGATAATAACTACAGAACCAAGCCAACATCAGCATGGACTTTGATTGTGAATGGTATGAACTTTGAACTCGTATTCACTACAGAAGTGATATCTCCTAACCGTTGAGTTAGCAACAGTGAAACGCAGGTTAGGAAGGACAGTCCGAGTATCCCGCCTACTACCCACAACGTTACTATAACGTATCCCGTGACTACCAGAGACATTCTCCAAAGGAAAGAGGACTCGGGTTGGCGATACGGTCTTCCATCTTCCACCAACCTACTGAAGCGCAGCTCAGAGTAAATATTTATTGCATTTTCTTTTTCAAATGGACGTTAATTTAGAATGCATAAGATACTGTATTTACGATAGCACAGCTTCGCCTCTGTTCCTGTCTCCCGCTCTTTCACTAAGACTTAGGCCATTCCCTTTGTGTAACAAGCTGTCATATCTATCCCGCCCGCTAGGGACGTTTTTTTGTATGACGTAAGTTGTGATCAAGTTATGATTTAATTGTATATGTGTGATTCTGTGTGATTAGTTAGGTATTTAGTAAATAAATAATTAAACCCAATTTTGTATTGCTGATTTAACTTGTTAGCCAGGATTCGTGCAGATAACCAAGGACTTACAACTTTCAGATGAGACTGAATAAAATGACGATTAATGTGACTGCTATTTAGTAAAATATTACTAAATCTTTAAGAGTTTATTCGAAAGATAACAGCTCTATAAATATTCTTTCGTGGTGTCCCTCTCTAGTTAATTAATATTTACATGATTAGTTCAATTAGGTAATATTAATTACGGAGAAATTATTTTATAGAATAGCATGACTTAGCAATCAATCTGGCATAGTCAAAGACACGACAGTTGTATTTTCTGTTTTAGTTGTTTTTTCTTGTGTGTTTTAACAAACCACACAAGAGACATCAATCAAATGCAACGACATCTTCAAGCCTTTACCTGGACAAGACAAACCTATCAGAACTGTGCTGACAAAAGGAATCGCTGGCATTGGAAAAACAGTCTCTGTGCAGAAGGTCATCCTTGGCTGGGCAGAGGGAAAAGCAAATCAGGATGTTCATTTCATGTTTCCTCTTCCTTTCCGTGATCTGAACCTGAAAAAGGACCAATACAGTCTGATGCAACTTCTTTCCCACTACTTCTCAGAGCTGAAAGAGATTGACAGCATTGAAGATGGTGAAACCAAAACCGTTCTCATTTTTGATGGTCTGGATGAGTGTCGACTTCCTCTAGACTTCAAAAACAATGAGAAGTGCTGTGATGTCACGAAGCCAACCTCAGTAGATGTGCTGCTGACAAACCTCATCGAGGGGAATCTGCATCCCTCTGCTCTCCTCTGGATAACCTCAAGGCCTGCAGCAGCCAATCAGATCCCTCCTGAGTGTGTTGACCAGGTAACAGAGGTACGAGGGTTCAATGATTCACAGAAGGAGGAGTATTTCAGGAAGAAAATCACAGATCAGAATGTGGCCAATGAAATCATCAAACACATGAAGACAATAAGGAGCCTCGACATCATGTGCCACATGCCAGTCTTCTGTTGGATATCAGCCACTGTCCTTGAGATGATACTGAAAGAGGCAGAGAAGGATGAAGTCCCCAAAACTCAACCCAGATGTACTCACACTTCATTCTCATCCAAATCATTGTGAAGAACAAGAAGTACAACAAAGCCACAGAGACAAACCCAAAGGAACTGTCTCAGTCAGACAAAGAGATGATCCTGAAACTGGCAAAGCTGGCTTTCCAACAGCTGCAGAAGGGCAACCTGATCTTCTATGAGGAGGACCTGAGAGAATGTGGCCTTGATGTCACAGAGGCATCAGAGTACTCAGCATTGTGTACAGAGATCTTTAAAGAAGAATCTAGGCTGTACCAAGAGAAGGTCTACAGCTTTGTGCATCTGAGCATTCAGGAGTTTCTAGCAGCAGTGCATGCTTTAGAATCATGTCTGGACAAGAAGAAAAATGTGTTCTCCCCCACTAGTGATGATGAAGAGAAGGAGTCAATCCAGTTGTCTGACTTACACAGGAGCGCAGTGGACCAGGCCTTGAAGAGTAAGAATGGACACCTGGACCTGTTCCTCCGCTTCCATCTGGGTCTCTCACTGGCGTCCAATCAGAATCTGTTAAGAGGCCTTCTGACACAGACAGGAAGTACAACACAGAGCAATGAGGAAATAGTTGAGAGAACAGTCAGGTACCTTTCAGACAAGATCAAAAGGGAATCCTCACCAGAGAGGATCATCAACTTGTTCCACTGTCTGAATGAACTTGGTGCCAACTCTCTAGTTGAAGACATGCAGACCTCCCTGCATTCAGGAACTCTTTCAGAAACAGAGCTAAAACCTGACCAATGTTCAGCCCTGGCCTACCTGTTACTGATGTCAGAGGAGGTGTTGGAGGAGTTTGACCTGAAGACATACAACACATCAAAGGAAGGTTATCAGAGGTTGCTGCCGGTAGTGAAAACCTGCAGGAGAGCACTGTAAGTTCTGTGATTGAGTTGATGTTTACAGTATCATTATAATGAAGGATTTGTATATCTAACAGATTATCTCCTCTCTCCAGACTGGATCACTGTAAGCTCACATATACATTCTGTGAGACTCTGGCCTCAGCTCTGCAGACACCAAACTCCCCCCTGAGAGAACTGGACCTCAGCTACAATGACCTGGAAGACAGAGGAGTGGAGCTGCTCTTTGTTGGACTAACCAGTCCACTCTGCAACATACAGACACTAGTGTGAGTTAAATATCTTGACTGAGTTAGTATGTACTTAACATTGTTTAATCATGTCCTTCTGTTATGCTGTTAATGCATCTCATTATTCTTAAAGCTTTGCATATTTGACAGTGTATCGCCATATCCCCTCTCTCCAGACTGGATGGCTGTAAACTCACATATAAATCCTGTGAGACTGTGGCCTCAGCTCTGCAGACACCAAACTCCCCCCTGAGAGAACTGAACCTAAGCTACAATAACCTGGAAGACAGAGGAGTGGAGCTGCTCCGTGTTGGACTAACCAGTGCACTCTGCAACATACAGACACTAGTGTGAGTTAACTTTCTTAAGTATGAGTTATTATGTGGATGTTTTAAACCTGTTGAGGATAGAGGGCGCTATTTTCACTTTGGGGAAAAATCGTGCCCAATTTAAACTGCCTCGTACTCTATTCTTGCTCGTACAATATGCATATTATTATTACTATTGGATAGAAAACACTTTCAAGTTTCTAAAACCGTTTGAATTATATCTGTGAGTAAAACAGAACTCATTTTGCAGCAAACTTCCTGTCAGAAAGTGAAAAATCTGAAATCGAGGCTCTGTTCCAGGGCCTCCCTATTAATTTGCTTGGAATGTATGACTATACATGCACTTCATACGCCTTCCACTGATGTCAATAGGCTGTGAGAGGTGAAATGGGGTTTCTAGGTATTTCTATGGTCAAAAGAGAGTGCTTCGAATGACATGACCCTCCGAATTCCTTTGTTCAGGAAGCGTTTAAAGGTCACCAGTATTGGCTTCTGGAAAGCATTCGCTATAGATGCCTAATATCTCCGGCTTTGATTTTATTTGATAAATGTGATAATATCATCGTAAAGTATTTTTTTCAATATAGTTTTATCCGATTATTGAAATTTTTTCGGGAGTTTAGGCGTGTTGCGTTCTTTGCGTTTGGTGACGAAGGAGAGCTTAGCGCCACTTGGCTAGATTTGCTTGCTCATTCGAGAGGGAAAAATGCCATTCTAAAACCAAACAACGATTGTTCTGGACAAAGGACCCATTGTACAACATTCTGATGGAAGATCATCAAAAGTAGGACCCATTTATGATGTTATTTCATATATCTGTTGAACATGTTTACTTTTAGTTTGCGCCCAGATTTTGGGCTCTCTCTCGCTATAACGTAAGCTGCATGTTGTAATGAAGTTATTTTTAGAATTCTAACACGGCGATTGCATTAAGAACTAGTGTATCGATCATTTCCAATACAACATGTATTTTTTAGTAAAGTTTATGAATAGTAATTTGGTCAGAATAGGTGAGTGTCAGAAATATATCCGGACATTCTGAGAAAAAGATGCTAAGTTTTCACAATGTATAACCACGGATTTCAGCTCTAAATATGCACATTTTCGAACAAACCATATATGTATTGTGTAATATGATGTTATAGGACTGTCATCTGATGAAGTTTATGAAGGTTAGTGAAAAAATGTATATATTTTGCTGGTTTATTCGCATTCGCTAATGTGCCTATTGCTATCGCTAACGTGCCTTGAATGAATGAATGCGGTTGTGTGGTAGGCTATTGTAGTAAGCTAATATAATGCTATATTGTGTTTTTTCTGTAAAACACTTAAAAAAATCGGAAATATTGTCTGGATTCACAAGATGTTTGTCTTTAATTTGCTGTACACCATGTATTTTTCAGAAATATTTTATGATGAGTCTCTATAATTACTCTGGCTGCTTCTGTCACGGGTGTCTAGTTCTTCCTCCTCCTCGGACGAGGAGAGGAGAGAAGGATCGGAGGACCAAAATGCAGCGGGTTGTGAATACATAATGAAGTTTATTCAACAAACGACGAAACACGAAAATACGAAAAACACTTGAATAAACTACAAAACAAATAAACGAATGTAGACAGACCTGACTTGAGAACTTACAATAGACGAAGAACGCACGAACAGGAACAGACTACATACATGAACGAACAAACCGAAACAGTCCCGTGTGGTGCAACATACACAGACACGGAAGACAATCACCCACAAACAAACATTGTGAACAGCCAACCTTTATATGGTTCTCAATCAGAGGAAAACGTCAAACACCTGTCCCTGATTGAGAACCATTTAAGGCTAATTACAAGTGACCTAAAAATAGAAACACAAAACATAGAATGCCCACCCAAACTCACGCCCTGACCAACTAAACACATACAAAAATAACATAAAACAGGTCAGGAACGTGACAGCTTCGGTGCTATTTTTGATGGTAGCTGTGATGGTAGCTGCAATGTAAAACTGATTTATACCTCAAATATGCAAATTTTTCGAACAAAAAATAGATTTATTGTATAACATGTTATAAGACTGTCATCTGATGAAATTGTTTCTTGGTTAGTTTGGTTGGTTCTTGGTTAGTTTTGTTGGTTATGTGCAAGCTACCTGTGCTGTGAAAAATGTCTATGCTTTTTTCTATTTGGTGGTGAGCTAACGTAAATATACGTGGTGTTTTCGCTGTAAAACATTTTAAAAATTGGACATGTTGACTGGATTCACAAGATGTTTATCTTTCATTTGCTGTATTGGACTTGTTAATGTGTGAAAGTTAAAGATTTCTAAAAAATGTTTTTTAATTTCGCGCTCTGCCTTTTCAGTGGAATGTGGGAGGAGTTCCGCTAGCGGAACCCGGGGGCTAGACAGGTTTAAACATGTGTTAACCTGTTACGGGGGCAGCCCGACACCGGTACACTTATGACAACATCCAGCTCAAAGTGCAGGGCGCGAAATTCAAAATCTATTTTTTTTAAATATTTCACTTTCACACATTAACAAGTCCAAGACACCAGATGAAAGGTGCACATCTTATGAATCAAGCCAACATGTCCGATTTTTAAAATGTTTTACAGGGAAGACAAAATATGCAAATCTATTAGCTAACCACGTTAGCAAGACACAACTTTTCTAACTCCATCAGTTTCTTACTCCATCAGGTGCTATCACAAATTCGACCAAATAAAGATATAAATAGCCACTAACCAAAAACAAATTCATCAGATGACAGTCTGATAACATATTTATTGTATAGCATATGTTTTGTTCGAAAAATTTGCATATTTCATGTGTAAACCATAGTTTACATTTCAGCTACAATCCGAAATTGCACCGAAAGCAGCCATAATATTTACAGACACCAACGTCAAATAGCTAATTACTCATCATAAAACATTTCTGAAAAATACATAGTCTGCAGCAATTGAAAGACAGGCATCTTGTGATTCCAAACAATGTTTCCGATTTATTAAATGTTTTACAGCGAAAACAAAATGTATCGCTATATTAGCGTAGCTACAATAGACAGACACAATTGGGCGCCCACGGCCAGTTCACATGCACGACAGATATATGAAATAACATCATAAAATGGTTCTTACTTTTGCTGATCTTTCATCAGAATGTTGAATAAGGTGTCCTCTGTCCAGATGAGTCGTTGTTTTGATTCAGAATGGCAAATTTCCCTCTTCAATTAGCATTGGCACTAGCCGAGTGGCATAAATTTCTCCAACGTAAACACAGTCAGAGGACGGAACACGGCAAAACTCCCGAATAAAGTTTCAATAATCTGATTAAACTATATTGAAAAAACATACATTACGATGATATGGTCACATGTATCAAAAAAAATTAGAGCCGGAGACGTTAGCCGTTCGTTACCAAGGCAAAACAGAAGTCAATCCCACTTCCTTCAGAGTACCGGAAGTGGACGGTCACGTCAAAGAAATAGGTTTTTTTCCACCACAGAACAAGATGAGCACAAAAATTTCTTCTCTGACATCCTCTTTACACCAATAGGAAGGCGTATAGAGTGTCAGCAGACTCCTAAGTGTCAAGACCATGTATAGGCATCAAGTTGAAAAGAGCATCGATTTCTGACATTTCACTTCCTGGTCAGGAAAAGTGCTGCAGAAGGATTTCTGTTTCACTCAGAGAAATAATTCCAACTCTTTTAGAAACTAGAAAGTGTTTTCTATCCAAAAAGAATAATAATATTCATATTGTACGAGCAAGATTTGAGTAGGAGGCCGTTTGAAATGGGCACGATTTCACTGGCTACTCAACACTTTGCCTTGCAGCCATAATAAGTTAATCATGTGCTCTTCTGCCCTCTAGTCTAGGTCAGTGTGGTCTGACAGAGAGTTGCTGTTCAGATCTGGCCTCAGTCCTGAGTTCACCCAACTCACAACTGAAACACCTGGAGCTGAGGGACAATGACCTGCAGGACTCAGGAGTTACACTGCTGTCTTCGGGACTGGAGGATCCAGACTGTAAACTACACACACTGGGGTAAGTACAGCTGTTTCAGTCAGGATGGTACTGAGCTGAGTTACACTGCTGTTTGCTGGACTGGAGGATCCCGACTGTAAACTACACACACTGGGGTAAGTACAGCTGTTTCAGTCAGGTCGGTACTGAGCTGAGTTACACTGCTGTCTGCTGGACTGGAGGATCCAGACTGTAAACTACACACACTGGGGTAAGTACAGCTGTTTCAGTCAGGTCGGTACTGAGCTTAGTAAAACAAATACTCTGAAAATCTGATGTTTTATCACAATGTTTGTGTCATGGACAAATGTATGGGTGTCCTACAAGATGATTGACACCAGTACACCAACCTAGACAGCTGTTGTGTCTCTCTGTAGGCTGTCTGGCTGTCTGGTCACAGGGGAGGGCTGTGCTGCTCTGTCTTCAGCTCTGAGGTCAAACCCCTCCCACCTGAAAGAGCTGGACCTGAGCTACAATCACCCAGGAGACTCTGCAGGGGGACTGCTTTCAGCTGCTCTGGTGGATCCCACATATAAACTGATGAAGCTGAAGTAAGTCAGAATAGATGTCCTAATAGAGTGAGCAGCGGTTGTGTCATATGTAGTGTAGTAGGGTCAGTAACATGACGGCATGATGGGAGAATTAAGAGGAAGTTTACCCAGCAGGCTGAGCACTCCAACACAGCATACATCATCACCACATGAATACTCTTCTTCTGCATCTCTGATATCCTGTTGGAATTGTACTCCGTTCTGTATGCAGTAGGTAGGATAGAATACCTGTATGTCTCTAGTAATGAATTGTACTCCGTTCTGTATGCAGTAGGTAGGATAGAATACCTGTATGTCTCTAGTAATGAATTGTACTCCGTTCTGTATGCAGTAGGTAGGATAGAATACCTGTATGTCTCTAGTAATGAATTGTACTCCGTTCTGTATGCAGTAGGTAGGATAGAATACCTGTATGTCTCTAGTAATGAACTTGGATAGTGCACCAGAACACAACAATATGGTTTAAATGTTGACTGCTTTATTAGGTCTTTGTCAGTCAATAACCTGTTTCTCCTACAGTGTGGATCATGGTGGAGAGTGCAGGCTGAAATCAGGGCTGAGGAAATGTAAGTCTCTTCAATCCTAATTAACTG
>NW_026602285.1:0-21251 GCF_029448725.1 Salvelinus fontinalis | reverse complement strand
ATAGAACCTACAGACATGATACTAGATACATCATAGATAGAACCTACAGACATGATACTAGACACATCATAGATAGAACCTACAGACATGATACTAGATACATCATAGATAGAACCTACAGACATGATACTAGACACATCATAGATAGAACCTACAGACATGATACTAGTAACATCATAGATAGAACCTACAGACATGATACTAGACACATCATAGATAGAACCTACAGACATGATACTAGTAACATCATAGATAGAACCTACAGACATGATACTAGTAACATCATAGATAGATAGAACCTACAGACATGATACTAGTAACATCATAGATAGATAGAACCTACAGACATGATACTAGTAACATCATAGATAGAACCTACAGACATGATACTAGACACATCATAGATAGAACCTACAGACATGATACTAGACACATCATAGATAGAACCTACAGACATGATACTAGTAACATCATAGATAGAACCTACAGACATGATACTAGACACATCATAGATAGATAGAACCTACAGACATGATACTAGACACATCATAGATAGAACCTACAGACATGATACTAGACACATCATAGATAGAACCTACAGACATGATACTAGACACATCATAGATAGAACCTACAGACATGATACTAGTAACATCATAGATAGAACCTACAGACATGATACTAGACACATCATAGATAGAACCTACAGACATGATACTAGTAACATCATAGATAGAACCTACAGACATGATACTAGTAACATCATAGATAGAACCTACAGACATGATACTAGACACATCATAGATAGATAGAACCTACAGACATGATACTAGACACATCATAGATAGATAGAACCTACAGACATGATACTAGACACATCATAGATAGAACCTACAGACATGATACTAGAAACATCATAGATAGAACCTACAGACATGAGACTAGAAACATCATAGATAGAACCTACAGACATGAGACTAGAAACATCATAGATAGAACCTACAGACATGATACTAGACACATCATAGATAGAACCTACAGACATGATACTAGACACATCATAGATAGAACCTACAGACATGATACTAGACACATCATAGATAGATAGAACCTACAGACATGATACTAGACACATCATAGATAGAACCTACAGACATGATACTAGACACATCATAGATAGAACCTACAGACATGATACTAGACACATCATGGATAGAACCTACAGACATGATACTAGACACATCATAGATAGAACCTACAGACATGAGACTAGACACATCATAGATAGAACCTACAGACATGATACTAGACACATCATAGATAGAACCTACAGACATGATACTAGACACATCATAGATAGAACCTACAGACATGATACTAGACACATCATAGATAGAACCTACAGACATGATACTAGACACATCATAGATAGAACCTACAGACATGATACTAGACACATCATAGATAGAACCTACAGACATGATACTAGACACATCATAGATAGATAGAACCTACAGACATGATACTAGACACATCATAGATAGAACCTACAGACATGATACTAGACACATCATAGATAGATAGAACCTACAGACATGATACTAGACACATCATAGATAGAACCTACAGACATGATACTAGACACATCATAGATAGAACCTACAGACATGATACTAGAAACATCATAGATAGAACCTACAGACATGATACTAGACACATCATAGATAGATAGAACCTACAGACATGATACTAGACACATCATAGATAGATAGAACCTACAGACATGATACTAGACACATCATAGATAGATAGAACCTACAGACATGATACTAGACACATCATAGATAGAACCTACAGACATGATACTAGACACATCATAGATAGATAGAACCTACAGACATGATACTAGACACATCATAGATAGATAGAACCTACAGACATGATACTAGACACATCATAGATAGATAGAACCTACAGACATGATACTAGACACATCATAGATAGATAGAACCTACAGACATGATACTAGACACATCATAGATAGAACCTACAGACATGATACTAGACACATCATAGATAGAACCTACAGACATGATACTAGTAACATCATAGATAGAACCTACAGACATGATACTAGACACATCATAGATAGAACCTACAGACATGATACTAGACACATCATAGATAGATAGAACCTACAGACATGATACTAGACACATCATAGATAGAACCTACAGACATGATACTAGACACATCATAGATAGATAGAACCTACAGACATGATACTAGACACATCATAGATAGAACCTACAGACATGATACTAGACACATCATAGATAGAACCTACAGACATGATACTAGACACATCATAGATAGAACCTACAGACATGATACTAGACACATCATAGATAGAACCTACAGACATGATACTAGACACATCATAGATAGATAGAACCTACAGACATGATACTAGACACATCATAGATAGAACCTACAGACATGATACTAGACACATCATAGATAGAACCTACAGACATGATACTAGACACATCATAGATAGATAGAACCTACAGACATGATACTAGACACATCATAGATAGAACCTACAGACATGATACTAGACACATCATAGATAGATAGAACCTACAGACATGATACTAGAAACATCATAGATAGATAGAACCTACAGACATGATACTAGACACATCATAGATAGAACCTACAGACATGATACTAGTAACATCATAGATAGAACCTACAGACATGATACTAGACACATCATGGATAGATAGAACCTACAGACATGATACTAGAAACATCATAGATAGATAGAACCTACAGACATGATACTAGACACATCATAGATAGAACCTACAGACATGATACTAGTAACATCATAGATAGAACCTACAGACATGATACTAGACACATCATGGATAGATAGAACCTACAGACATGATACTAGAAACATCATAGATAGATAGAACCTACAGACATGATACTAGACACATCATAGATAGAACCTACAGACATGATACTAGTAACATCATAGATAGAACCTACAGACATGATACTAGACACATCATGGATAGATAGAACCTACAGACATGATACTAGTAACATCATAGATAGATAGAACCTACAGACATGATACTAGAAACATCATAGATAGATAGAACCTACAGACATGATACTAGACACATCATAGATAGAACCTACAGACATGATACTAGACACATCATAGATAGAACCTACAGACATGATACTAGTAACATCATAGATAGAACCTACAGACATGATACTAGTAACATCATAGATAGAACCTACAGACATGATACTAGTAACATCATAGATAGAACCTACAGACATGATACTAGACACATCATAGATAGAACCTACAGACATGATACTAGACACATCATAGATAGAACCTACAGACATGATACTAGTAACATCATAGATAGAACCTACAGACATGATACTAGACACATCATAGATAGAACCTACAGACATGATACTAGACACATCATGGATAGATAGAACCTACAGACATGATACTAGTAACATCATAGATAGAACCTACAGACATGATACTAGACACATCATAGATAGAACCTACAGACATGATACTAGACACATCATAGATAGAACCTACAGACATGATACTAGTAACATCATAGATAGAACCTACAGACATGATACTAGACACATCATAGATAGATAGAACCTACAGACATGATACTAGACACATCATAGATAGAACCTACAGACATGATACTAGAAACATCATGGATAGATAGAACCTACAGACATGATACTAGTAACATCATAGATAGAACCTACAGACATGATACTAGACACATCATAGATAGATAGAACCTACAGACATGATACTAGTAACATCATAGATAGAACCTACAGACATGATACTAGAAACATCATGGATAGATAGAACCTACAGACATGATACTAGACACATCATGGATAGATAGAACCTACAGACATGATACTAGTAACATCATAGATAGAACCTACAGACATGATACTAGTAACATCATAGATAGAACCTACAGACATGATACTAGACACATCATGGATAGATAGAACCTACAGACATGATACTAGTAACATCATAGATAGAACCTACAGACATGATACTAGTAACATCATAGATAGAACCTACAGACATGATACTAGTAACATCATAGATAGAACCTACAGACATGATACTAGTAACATCATAGATAGAACCTACAGACATGATACTAGACACATCATAGATAGAACCTACAGACATGATACTAGAAACATCATAGATAGAACCTACAGACATGATACTAGACACATCATAGATAGATAGAACCTACAGACATGATACTAGTAACATCATAGATAGAACCTACAGACATGATACTAGTAACATCATAGATAGAACCTACAGACATGATACTAGTAACATCATAGATAGAACCTACAGACATGATACTAGTAACATCATAGATAGAACCTACAGACATGATACTAGACACATCATAGATAGAACCTACAGACATGATACTAGAAACATCATAGATAGAACCTACAGACATGATACTAGACACATCATAGATAGATAGAACCTACAGACATGATACTAGACACATCATAGATAGAACCTACAGACATGAGACTAGAAACATCATGGATAGAACCTACAGACATGATACTAGACACATCATAGATAGAACCTACAGACATGATACTAGAAACATCATAGATAGAACCTACAGACATGATACTAGACACATCATAGATAGATAGAACCTACAGACATGATACTAGACACATCATAGATAGATAGAACCTACAGACATGATACTAGACACATCATAGATAGAACCTACAGACATGATACTAGACACATCATAGATAGATAGAACCTACAGACATGATACTAGACACATCATGGATAGAACCTACAGACATGATACTAGACACATCATAGATAGATAGAACATACAGACATGATACTAGACACATCATAGATAGATAGAACCTACAGACATGATACTAGACACATCATAGATAGAACCTACAGACATGATACTAGACACATCATAGATAGATAGAACCTACAGACATGATACTAGACACATCATAGATAGAACCTACAGACATGATACTAGACACATCATAGATAGAACCTACAGACATGATACTAGTAACATCATAGATAGAACCTACAGACATGATACTAGTAACATCATAGATAGAACCTACAGACATGATACTAGTAACATCATAGATAGAACCTACAGACATGATACTAGACACATCATAGATAGAACCTACAGACATGATACTAGTAACATCATGGATAGAACCTACAGACATGATACTAGAAACATCATGGATAGAACCTACAGACATGATACTAGACACATCATAGATAGATAGAACCTACAGACATGATACTAGACACATCATAGATAGAACCTACAGACATGATACTAGTAACATCATAGATAGAACCTACAGACATGATACTAGTAACATCATAGATAGAACCTACAGACATGATACTAGTAACATCATAGATAGAACCTACAGACATGATACTAGACACATCATAGATAGATAGAACCTACAGACATGATACTAGAAACATCATAGATAGAACCTACAGACATGATACTAGACACATCATAGATAGAACCTACAGACATGATACTAGTAACATCATAGATAGAACCTACAGACATGAGACTAGACACATCATAGATAGAACCTACAGACATGATACTAGAAACATCATGGATAGATAGAACCTACAGACATGATACTAGTATCATCATAGATAGAACCTACAGACATGATACTAGTAACATCATAGATAGATAGAACCTACAGACATGATACTAGACACATCATAGATAGATAGAACCTACAGACATGATACTAGTAACATCATAGATAGAACCTACAGACATGATACTAGTAACATCATAGATAGATAGAACCTACAGACATGATACTAGAAACATCATAGATAGAACCTACAGACATGATACTAGAAACATCATAGATAGAACCTACAGACATGATACTAGAAACATCATAGATAGAACCTACAGACATGATACTAGAAACATCATAGATAGAACCTACAGACATGATACTAGTAACATCATAGATAGATAGAACCTACAGACATGATACTAGACACATCATAGATAGAACCTACAGACATGATACTAGACACATCATAGATAGAACCTACAGACATGATACTAGACACATCATAGATAGATAGAACCTACAGACATGATACTAGAAACATCATGGATAGATAGAACCTACAGACATGATACTAGTATCATCATAGATAGAACCTACAGACATGATACTAGACACATCATAGATAGAACCTACAGACATGATACTAGAAACATCATAGATAGAACCTACAGACATGATACTAGACACATCATAGATAGAACCTACAGACATGATACTAGACACATCATAGATAGATAGAACCTACAGACATGATACTAGTAACATCATAGATAGAACCTACAGACATGATACTAGACACATCATAGATAGAACCTACAGACATGATACTAGACACATCATAGATAGAACCTACAGACATGATACTAGACACATCATAGATAGATAGAACCTACAGACATGATACTAGAAACATCATAGATAGAACCTACAGACATGATACTAGAAACATCATAGATAGAACCTACAGACATGATACTAGAAACATCATAGATAGAACCTACAGACATGATACTAGAAACATCATAGATAGAACCTACAGACATGATACTAGAAACATCATAGATAGAACCTACAGACATGATACTAGTAACATCATAGATAGATAGAACCTACAGACATGATACTAGACACATCATAGATAGAACCTACAGACATGATACTAGAAACATCATAGATAGAACCTACAGACATGATACTAGAAACATCATAGATAGAACCTACAGACATGATACTAGACACATCATAGATAGAACCTACAGACATGATACTAGTATCATCATAGATAGAACCTACAGACATGATACTAGACACATCATAGATAGATAGAACCTACAGACATGATACTAGACACATCATAGATAGAACCTACAGACATGATACTAGACACATCATGGATAGATAGAACCTACAGACATGATACTAGTAACATCATAGATAGATAGAACCTACAGACATGATACTAGACACATCATAGATAGATAGAACCTACAGACATGATACTAGACACATCATAGATAGAACCTACAGACATGATACTAAACACATCATAGATAGAACCTACAGACATGATACTAGACACATCATGGATAGATAGAACCTACAGACATGATACTAGTAACATCATAGATAGATAGAACCTACAGACATGATACTAGAAACATCATAGATAGATAGAACCTACAGACATGATACTAGACACATCATAGATAGATAGAACCTACAGACATGATACTAGACACATCATAGATAGAACCTACAGACATGATACTAGACACATCATAGATAGATAGAACCTACAGACATGATACTAGACACATCATAGATAGATAGAACCTACAGACATGATACTAGACACATCATAGATAGATAGAACCTACAGACATGATACTAGACACATCATAGATAGAACCTACAGACATGATACTAGAAACATCATAGATAGAACCTACAGACATGATACTAGAAACATCATAGATAGATAGAACCTACAGACATGATACTAGAAACATCATAGATAGAACCTACAGACATGATACTAGAAACATCATAGATAGAACCTACAGACATGATACTAGTAACATCATAGATAGATAGAACCTACAGACATGATACTAGACACATCATAGATAGATAGAACCTACAGACATGATACTAGACACATCATAGATAGATAGAACCTACAGACATGATACTAGACACATCATAGATAGAACCTACAGACATGATACTAGTAACATCATAGATAGATAGAACCTACAGACATGATACTAGACACATCATAGATAGAACCTACAGACATGATACTAGAAACATCATAGATAGAACCTACAGACATGATACTAGAAACATCATAGATAGAACCTACAGACATGATACTAGACACATCATAGATAGAACCTACAGACATGATACTAGAAACATCATAGATAGAACCTACAGACATGATACTAGAAACATCATAGATAGAACCTACAGACATGATACTAGTAACATCATAGATAGAACCTACAGACATGATACTAGTAACATCATAGATAGAACCTACAGACATGATACTAGACACATCATAGATAGAACCTACAGACATGATACTAGTAACATCATAGATAGATAGAACCTACAGACATGATACTAGACACATCATAGATAGAACCTACAGACATGATACTAGAAACATCATAGATAGAACCTACAGACATGATACTAGTAACATCATAGATAGATAGAACCTACAGACATGATACTAGTAACATCATAGATAGAACCTACAGACATGATACTAGACACATCATAGATAGATAGAACCTACAGACATGATACTAGACACATCATAGATAGATAGAACCTACAGACATGATACTAGTAACATCATAGATAGAACCTACAGACATGATACTAGTAACATCATAGATAGAACCTACAGACATGATACTAGACACATCATAGATAGATAGAACCTACAGACATGATACTAGAAACATCATGGATAGAACCTACAGACATGATACTAGACACATCATAGATAGAACCTACAGACATGATACTAGACACATCATAGATAGATAGAACCTACAGACATGATACTAGACACATCATAGATAGAACCTACAGACATGATACTAGTAACATCATAGATAGAACCTACAGACATGATACTAGTAACATCATAGATAGAACCTACAGACATGATACTAGTAACATCATAGATAGAACCTACAGACATGATACTAGACACATCATAGATAGATAGAACCTACAGACATGATACTAGACACATCATAGATAGATAGAACCTACAGACATGATACTAGACACATCATAGATAGAACCTACAGACATGATACTAGTAACATCATAGATAGAACCTACAGACATGATACTAGACACATCATAGATAGATAGAACCTACAGACATGATACTAGTAACATCATAGATAGAACCTACAGACATGATACTAGAAACATCATAGATAGAACCTACAGACATGATACTAGTAACATCATAGATAGAACCTACAGACATGATACTAGACACATCATGGATAGAACCTACAGACATGATACTAGACACATCATAGATAGAACCTACAGACATGATACTAGAAACATCATAGATAGAACCTACAGACATGATACTAGTAACATCATAGATAGAACCTACAGACATGATACTAGAAACATCATAGATAGAACCTACAGACATGATACTAGAAACATCATGGATAGAACCTACAGACATGATACTAGACACATCATAGATAGAACCTACAGACATGATACTAGTAACATCATAGATAGAACCTACAGACATGATACTAGTAACATCATAGATAGAACCTACAGACATGATACTAGTAACATCATAGATAGAACCTACAGACATGATACTAGTAACATCATAGATAGAACCTACAGACATGAGACTAGACACATCATAGATAGATAGAACCTACAGACATGATACTAGACACATCATAGATAGAACCTACAGACATGATACTAGTAACATCATAGATAGAACCTACAGACATGATACTAGTAACATCATAGATAGAACCTACAAACATGATATTTGATACATCATCAAAACCAAGCCATGAGGCCGAAGGAATTATCCGTAGAGCTCCGAGACAGGATAGTGTCAAGGCACAGATCTGGGGAAGGGTACCAAAGAATGTCTGCAGCATTGCAGTTCCCCAAGAGCACAGTGGCCTCCATCATTCTTCAATGGAAGAAGTTTAGAACCACCAAGACTCGTCCTAGAGCTGGCCGCCCGGCCAAACTGAGCAATCGGGGGGAAGGGCCTTAGTCAGGGAGGTGACCAAGAACCCGATGGTCACTCTGACAGAGCTCCAGAGTTCCTCTATGGAGATGAGAGAATCTTCCAGAAGGACAACCATCTCTGCAGCGCTCCACCAATCAGGCCTTTATGGTAGAGTGGCTAGACGGAATCCACTCCTCAGTAAAAGGCACATGACAGCCAGCTTGGAGTTAGCCAAAAAGCACCTGATGTCATGTCTGCTCCCGGTCTTCCCTTCCCCTGGCGCTTCAGGGCGCCAGATTCCCCTGCATCACACGCTCCTGCCATCCCTCGTCACTCGCATCAGACTTATTGGACTCACCTAGACTCCCTTATCACATGTTCTTTTCCTCCCCTAAATGTGTCAGTTCCCAGCTCTGTACCTGCTTCGGCTCTACAGCATCATTCCGTGTGACACCTAAAAGACTCTCAGACCATGAGAAACAAGATTCTCTGGTCTGATGAAACCAAGATTGAATTCTTTGGCCTGAATGCCAAGCATCACGTCTGGAGGAAACCAGGCACCGCTCATCACCTGGCCAATACCATCCCTACGGTGAAGCATGGAGGTGGCAGAATCATGCTGTGGGGATGTATTTCAGCGGCAGGGACTGGGAGACTAGTCAGGGTGGAGGGAAAGATGAACGGAACAAAGTACAGAGAGATCCTTGATGAAAACCTGCTCCAGAGCACTCAGGGCCTCAGACTGGGGCAAAAATGCACCTTCCAACAGGACAACGACCCTAATCACACAGTCAAGACAATGCAGGAGTGGCTTCGGGACAAGTCTCTGAATGTCCTTGAACTCGATCGAACATCTCTGGAGAGACCTGAAAATAGCTGTACAGCGATGCTCCCCATCCAACCTGACAGAGCTTGAGAGGATTTGCAGAGAAGAATGGGAGAAACTCCCCAAATACAGGTGTGCCAAACTTGTAGCGTCATACCCAAGAAGACATGAGGCTGTAATCGCTGCCAAAGGTGCTTCAATAAAGTACTGAGTAAAGGGTCTGAATACTTATGTAAATGTGAAATTTCAGTTATTTTCTTGTGCTTTTTCTATATGTTTTTGCTTTGTCATTATGGTGTATTGTGATGTCATTATGGTGTATTGTGATGTCATTATGGGGTATTGTGTGTAGATTGATGAGGGGGAAAAAACAATTTAATCTGAATACTGAATACTTTCTGAATGCACTGTATGGAGTTTAAGTGAAAGGAAATATCTAGAGGACTTATATCTAATAAGGCTACAAAGTAAATGGAATAAAGGGAATAAAACACATCTTCCTGAATATGTCCAGTGTATCTAAAGGGAATAAAACACATCTCCCTGATAATGTCCAGTGTAGATAAAGGGAATAAAACACATCTTCCTGATAATGTCCAGTGTAGATAACAGGAATAAAACACATCTTCCTGATAATGTCCAGTGTAGATAAAGGGGAATAAAACACATCTTCCTGATAATGTCCAGTGTATCTGAAGGGAATAAAACACATCTTCCTGATAATGTCCAGTGTAGATAAAGGGAATAAAACATATCTTCCTGATGATGTCCAGTGTAGATAAAGGGGAATAAAACACATCTTCCTGATAATGTCCAGTGTATCTGAAGGGA
Organism: Salvelinus fontinalis; assembly: GCF_029448725.1. NCBI lineage: Eukaryota > Metazoa > Chordata > Actinopteri > Salmoniformes > Salmonidae > Salvelinus > Salvelinus fontinalis. The sequence continues at coordinate 9,552 of NW_026602285.1, read as the reverse complement.
ATAAAACACATCTTCCTGATAATGTCCAGTGTAGATAAAGGGAATAAAACATATCTTCCTGATGATGTCCAGTGTAGATAAAGGGGAATAAAATACATCTTCCTGATAATGTCCAGTGTAGCTAAAGGGAATAAAACACATCTTCCTGATAATGTCCAGTGTAGATAAAGGGAATAAAACACATCTTTCTGATAATGTCCAGTGTAGATAAAGGGAATAAAACACATCTTCCTGATAATGTCCAGTGTAGATAAAGGGAATAAAACACATCTTCCTGATAATGTCCAGTGTAGATAAAGGGAATAAAACATCTTCCTGATAATGTCCAGTGTAGATAAAGGGAATAAAACACATCTTCCTGATAATGTCCAGTGTAGATAAAGGGGAATAAAACACATCTTCCTGATAATGTCCAGTGTAGATAAAGGGGAATAAAACACATCTTCCTGATAATGTCCAGTGTAGATAAAGGGGAATAAAACACATTTTCCTGATAATGTCCAGTGTAGATAAAGGGGAATAAAACATCTTCCTGATAATGTCCAGTGTAGCTAAAGGGAATAAAACACATCTCCCTGATAATGTCCAGTGTAGATAAAGGGAATAAAACACATCTTCCTGATAATGTCCAGTGTAGATAAAGGGGAATAAAACACATCTTCCTGATAATGTCCAGTGTAGATAAAGGGAATAAAACACATCTTCCTGATAATGTCCAGTGTAGATAAGGGGAATAAAACACATCTTCCTGATAATGTCCAGTGTAGATAAAGGGGAATAAAACACCTCTTCCTGATAATGTCCAGTGTAGATAAAGGGGAATAAAACACATCTTCCTGATAATGTCCAGTGTAGATAAAGGGGATTACCTCTAATTCCAACAGCAGAGAGGAAAGAGGTCCGTATACATCTTAATAACTAATATTATTTGTTCACAAATTTGAGATCTGACGTTAAAGTTGTTAGAATATCGTTGCTGTTATTTCTCTGGCTAATCATTATGAATGTTAGTAGTTAAAGTCTTGCCCAGAGTGCTGTTATGAAGCAGTACAGGCACAGTCATCCATTATACAGATTTTATTTTTAAGTTACCAGTTCTCCACTGAGGGAACAATTATTGTACTGTTCCTAGAATATTTCTACATTAGTGTTCACAGGAATACACACACACACACACACACACACACACACACTCTCTCTCTCTAAAGGCCTAAGAACCTTGAAAACATCTCAACTGCAATCAGCCTTTAATTCCTTCAACATGTTGAGTGTTGAGCGAAGGAGAGAAGGAAGACAGGAGGGAGGTGTGAAGACAAACGAGGGAGTGGGACTCAGCATGGGGTTGAGACGAGACTAGGCGGGCTGCCTCTCTCTTTCTCTCTTTTTTGCTGACTCCCTTTTTCGCTCCCTCTCCCTCTATCTCTCTCCTTTTTTTTCTCTCTTCCTCTCTTTATCTCTCTCTCTCTGTCACTGTGTCATCTGGTAAATAAATGAGATGTGGACGGTGCTAGCGGTCTCCAGGTCTGGTGGGTCTGCTGGTCAGTGGGGTCTGTTGGTGCTGCAGTATATTCCTCTTGGTAATGGGTACCGTGGGGTTGGTTAAACGTTTCCAGGTCAGTGGGGTCTGTTGGTGCTGCAGTATATTCCTCTTGGTAATGGGTACCGTGGGGTTAAACGTTCCAATGAGGCAACAAGGTCAGTACTTAGTCCTCAATAACGTCATTAATGCTCCCAAACACTTGATTTGTGTTCTCTCCTTAATGTTCTGGGAAACAAACTGAAGCACCCAGACCTGGCTCTGTGGTGAAAGGAAATAATATGCCCTTTATTATGTGTGAATGAGGTTAAGAAGAAGAAGATGAGGAGGAGGAAGAGGAAGAGGAAAAGGAAGAGGAAGAGGAAGAGGAAGATAAGAGGAGGAGGAGGAGGAAGAGGAGGAGGAAGATAAGAGGAGGAGGAGGAGGAGGAGGAGAAGAGGAGGAGAAGAGGAGGAGGAAGAGGAGGAGAAGAGGAGGAGGAAGAGGAGGAGGAGGAGGAGAAGAAGAGGAGGATGAGGAGAAGAAGAAGAGGAAGTGGAAGAGGAGGAGGAGGCGAAGAAGAGGACGATGAAGAGGAAGCGGAAGAGAAGGAGGAAGAGGAGGAGGAAGAAGAAATGAAGGGAAATTATCCAATAATCTTTGTGTGAAAGGTTCATGCAGTTTAATTTGTTTTAATTTTGAGAGAGAGACAAAGACAAAGAGAGAGAGAGAGAGAGAGAGAGAGAGAGAGAGAGAGAGAGAGAGAGAAGTACACTCTTCGATAAAAGGGTTCCAAAAGGGATCTTCGGCTGACCCCAAAAGAGAACCCTTTTTGGTTCAAGGCAGAACCTCTTTGGGTTCCATGTAGAACCCTCTGTGGATAGGGATTAGGGTTGAATGGCGCGAACCCGGCTACCGATATTTACTCACTTTTGCCCGGGATAAATAACTGGTCAATTAAAACAGATGATTAATATGAACAGTGAGACGTGAAATGGAACTTTTAAATGATGTGTGATGTTTAAATCTATCTTCTCTACAGCCTCTCCATGATGAATCATCAACGCTCAGGGTGGGGACAGACAGCTCATCTCAGGGTGGGGACAGACAGCCCATCTCAGGGTGGGGGACAGACAGCCCATCTCAGGGTGGGGACAGACAGCCCATCTCAGGGTGGGGACAGACAGCCCATCTCAGGGTGGGGACAGACAGCCCATCTCAGGGTGGGGACAGACAGCCCATCTCAGGGTGGGGACAGACAGTCCATCTCAGGGTGGGGGCAGACAGTCCATCTCAGGGTGGGGACAGACAGTCCATCTCAGGGTGGGGGACAGACAGTCCATCTCAGGGTGGGGGACAGACAGCCCGTCTCAGGGTGGGGGACAGACAGCTCATCTCAGGGTGGGGGACAGACAGCTCATCTCAGGGTGGGGGACAGACAGCCCGTCTCAGGGTGGGGACAGACAGCCCATCTCAGGGTGGGGACAGACAGCCCGTCTCAGGGTGGGGGACAGACAGTCCATCTCAGGGTGGGGACAGACAGTCCATCTCAGGGTGGGGACAGACAGCCCATCTCAGGGTGGGGACAGACAGCCCGTCTCAGGGTGGGGGACAGACAGCTCATCTCAGGGTGGGGGACAGACAGCCCATCTCAGGGTGGGGACAGACAGCCCATCTCAGCATGGAGAAGCAGTTCACAATACATGTAGACCTGTCATCTCATCATGGTTACATATTTTTCTTGTGACAGGTAGGCCTACGTTTGCTGCAGCGTAGCCTATGTTACAGTAATATAACGACTGAATGCACATCTAATTGACCCATCTCTCCATCTGTCTTTCAGAGGTCACCTTCTTTTTTTAATTGTAAAGATTATGGGGTTTTTTTATGGCAGCTGCAGAGATTTTAAACAGCCTGTCACTCGAATATCATTGCTTTAAATGCAGGAAAAGCTAGAGTAGAATAGCTTGCTGGACAGAGGTTTCTTAGCATTTCTTATACCAATAGATTACTCACAAAGAGCGACGTCAGCTATTGTTTGATGAATGTGAACTACAGCAGCCAATAGAACTCACCGGTAGTCTGAAAGAAGAACAGCCAATAGAACTCACCGGTAGTTTGAAAGAAGAGCGAACGTGTGATGGCGGTAGGCTAAAGCAGTTATTTATTCAGACACATAACCATTCACTCTTCCTGAAGAGAACTGAAAGCCCTCTGCATCTTATTGTAATCCTATCTAATTGCAGTCCTATAGTACACTGCTCAAAAAAATAAAGGGAACACTTAAACAACACAATGTAACTCCAAGTCAATCACACTTCTGTGAAATCAAACTGTCCACTTAGGAAGCAACACTGATTGACAATACATTTCACATGCTGTTGTGCAAATGGAATAGACAAAAGGTGGAAATTGTAGGCAATTAGCAAGACACCCCCAATAAAGGAGTGGTTCTGCAGGTGGTGACCACAGACCACTTCTCAGTTCCTATGCTTCCTGGCTGATGTTTTGGTCACTTTTGACTTTCGCAGCTCCGGACGGGAGGGCGACTCTCGCAGCTCCGGACGGGAGGGCGATTCTCGCAGCTCCGGACGGGAGGGCGACTCTCGCAGCTCCGGACGGGAGGGCGACTCTCGCAGCTCCGGACGGGAGGGCGACTCTCGCAGCTCCGGACGGGAGGGCGACTCTCGCAGCTCCGGACGGGAGGGCGACTCTCGCAGCTCCGGACGGGAGGGCGACTCTCGCAGCTCCGGACGGGAGGGCGACTCTCGCAGCTCCGGACGGGAGGGCGACTCTGGCAGCTCCGGACGGGAGGGCGACTCTGGCAGCTCCGGACGGGAGGGCGACTCTGGCAGCTCCGGACGGGAGGGCGACTCTGGCAGCTCCGGACGGGAGGGCGACTCTGGCAGCTCCGGACGGGAGGGCGACTCTGGCAGCTCCGGACGGGAGGGCGACTCTGGCAGCTCCGGACGGGAGGGCGACTCTGGCAGCTCCGGACGGGAGGGCGACTCTGGCAGCTCCGGACGGGAGGGCGACTCTGGCAGCTCCGGACGGGAGGGCGACTCTGGCAGCTCCGGACGGGAGGGCGACTCTGGCAGCTCCGGACGGGAGGGCGACTCTGGCAGCTCCGGACGGGAGGGCGACTCTGGCAGCTCCGGACGGGAGGGCGACTCTGGCAGCTCCGGACGGGAGGGCGACTCTGGCAGCGCCGGACGGGAGGGCGACTCTGGCAGCTCCGGACGGGAGGGCGACTCTGGCAGCTCCGGACGGGAGGGCGACTCTGGCAGCTCCGGACGGCAGGGCGACTCTGGCAGCTCCGGACGGGAGGGCGACTCTGGCAGCGCCGGACGGGAGGGCGACTCTGGCAGCGCCGGACGGGAGGGCGACTCTGGCAGCGCCGGACGGGAGGGCGACTCTGGCAGCTCCGGACGGGAGGGCGACTCTGGCAGCTCCGGACGGGAGGGCGACTCTGGCAGCTCCGGACGGGAGGGCGACTCTGGCAGCTCCGGACGGGAGGGCGACTCTGGCAGCTCCGGACGGGAGGGCGACTCTGGCAGCTCCGGACGGGAGGGCGACTCTGGCAGCTCCGGACGGGAGGGCGACTCTGGCAGCTCCGGACGGGAGGGCGACTCTGGCAGCTCCGGACGGGAGGGCGACTCTGGCAGCTCCGGACGGGAGGGCGGCTCTGGCAGCTCCTGACTGACGGGCGGCTCTGGCAGCTCCTGACTGTCGAGGCGCACTGTAGGCCTGGTGCGTTGTGCCGGAACTGGTGGTACCGGGCTGATTACACGCACCTCAGCGCGAGTGCGGGAGGAGAAGCAGGATACACGGGACCGTGGAGACGCACTGGACGTCTGGAGTTTATAGCTGACACAACCCGTTCTGGCTGCAAATGCAGGGCGCTGGCACAGGACGTACTGGGCTGTGCAGACTCACCGGAGACACAGTACGCAAAACCGGCGCAGGATATCCTGGTCCAAGGAGGTACACTGGGGACCAGGATCGCTGAGCCGGCACCCTCCTTCCTGGCTGGATGCTCATTCTAGCCCGGCCAATGCGAGGAGCTGGAATAGAGCGCACCGGAGCTGGAATAGAGCATTGGAGACACTGTGCGCTCCACCACATAACATGGTGCCTGACCAGTAACACTCTCCCCACGGTAAGCACGAGGAGATGGCTCAGGTCTCCTACCTGACTCAGCCAATCTTGGGGCTGCCTCTCGGGCTTCCGTACTAGCCGCGTACCTTTATATCGTCGCCGTTCCTCCATTCTCCTGTATCCCTCCTCGCACTGTTCCATAGAATCCCAGGCGGGCTCTGGCACTCTCCTTGGATCGATCGACCGTCTCTCTATCTCCTCCCAGGTTGTTACCCACTCATCCTTCTCCCGGGTCCATTTTTCCACCAAGTGCTGTTCCTCCCTTTCACGCTGCTTGGACCTTGTTTGGTGGGTTATTCTGTCACGTTCGTCGTAGTGAGGAGACCAAAGCGCAGCGTGATGTGAATACACACTTTTAATGTAAGGCGAATGAACACGAAGAACACTAAACAAACAAACACAATAACAAAACGAACGTGAACGCTATAAACAATGAGTGCAGACATGCAACTTCACATAGAAAATAAACCACAAACCAAACTGGAAAATGGCAACCTAAATAGGATCCCCAATCAGAGACAACGATAAACAGCTTCTTCTGATTGGGAACCAATCTAGGCCACCATAGACCTACATATGTCTAGACTAACTACACACACCTAGACATACATAAACCCTAGATAAGACAAAAACACACATACCACCCTCACACCCTGACCTAACCAAAATAATAAAGAAAACAAAGAATACTAAGGTCAGGGCGTGACAGCTTTTGAATGCCACTTACGGTTTTGGAAGGAAATACCAGGTTACCCAGGAGAAAAGTGATTTGCCCTTGGGATGGAACATTTCTAAAATACCCGGAAAAATATTCAAACCTGATAGGGATCTACATCGAACCCAAAGGAGTTCTACCTGGAACCAAGGGGGTTCTACCTGGAACCAAAGGGGTTCTACCCGGAACCAAAGGGGTTCTACCTGGAACCAAAGGGGTTCTACCTGGAACCAAAGGGGTTCTACCCGGAACCAAAGGGGTTCTACCTGGAACCAAGGGGGTTCTACCTGGAACCAAGGGGGTTCTACCTGGAACCAAAGGGGTTCTACTTGGAACGAAAGGGGTTCTACTTGGAACCAAAGGGGTCCGACCTGGAACCAAGGGGGTTCTACCTGGAACCAAGTGGGTTCTACCTGGAACCAAAACAGGTTCTTCAACGGGTTCTCCTATATGGACAGCCAAAGAACCCCTTTAGGTTGCACCATTTTTTCTAAGAGTGTAGCAAAGTGTCTACAAGGGTAGAATGAAGTCTAGTACTGTAATGATGAATGCAGAAAGGCTGCTTTAATCTTTCTGAAATTAGAATCCAATCCCTCATAACTTTAACAATGTCTACATCAATATTGCCATAGCGCTGTTTAACATTTCACTGACTGATGCAGAGTTTGCAGTTTTGTCAGCCAAGCCGGGTCGGCGTTGAGCCGGTGCTAAAGCTGAGGTCAGCACAGAGAACACACACACACACACACACACACACACACACACACACACACACACACACACACACACACACACACACACACACACACACACACACACACACACACACACACACACGCACACAGGCAGACAGGCAGACAGGTCGCGGGATCTGTGGATAGATTCTACTGTATTTCAGTGGCGGTCGGAGCCACATCATTAGCATATAAACATTGTTAATGACCTTGTCATTTACACAACTTAATTACAGCAGCCCTCTGCTACCAGAGTCCCTTCCACAGCACATCTCCCATATGAATTATACATCACTATGGCGACACAGGGATATCACTATGGTAAGGCAGTGATATCAGACACTATGATAACACAGGGATATCACTATGGTGATACAGGGATATCACTACGGCGACACAGGGATATCACTATGGTGACACGGGGATATCACTATGGTGACACGGGGTTATCACTATCGTAACACGGGGATATCACTATGGTGATACAGGGATATCACTATGGTAACACGGGGATAGCACTATGGTGACACAGGGATTTCACTATGGTAAAACATGGATATCACTATGCTGACACAGGGATATCACTATGGTAACATGGGATATCACTATGGTGACACGGGGATATCACTATGGTGACACGGGGATATCAATATTGTAACATGGGGATATCACTATGGTGATACAGGGGTATCACTATGGTAACACGGGGATAGCACTATTGTAACACAGGGATATCACTATGGTAACACGGGGATATCACTATTGTATTACGGGGATATCACTATGGTGATACAGGGAATTCACTATGGTGACACAGGGATATCACTATGGTAACACAGGGATATCACTATGTTATGGGCTCCCGGTGGCTCCCGGGTGAAGCAGCGGTCTAAGGCACTGCATCTCAGTGCAAGAGGGGCCACTACAGTCCCTGGTTCAAATTCAGACTGCATCACATCCGGCCGTGATCGGGACTCCCATAGGGCGAGGCACAATTGGCCCAGCGTCGTCCGGGTTTGGCCGGTGTAGGCCATCATTGTAAATAAGAATTTGTTCTTAACTGACTTACCTAGTTAAATAAAGGTAAAATAAAAAAATAAAAAAATGTTGGTAAGACAAGAATATCAGACACTATGGTGACACATGGATATCACTATGGTAACACCGGGATATCACTATGGTAACACATGAATATCACTATGGTAACACATGGATATCACTATGGTAACACATGGATATCACCATGGTAACACATGGATATCACCATGGTGACACATGGATATCACCATGGCGACACATGGATATCACTATGGCGACACATGGATATCACTATGGTGACACATGGATATCACTATGGTGACACATGGATATCACTATGGTGACACATGGATATCACTATGGTAACACATGGATATCACTATGGTAACACATGGATATCACTATGGTAACACATGGATACCACTATGGTGACACATGGATATCACTATGGTAACACATGGATATCACTATGGTGACACCTGGATATCACTATGGTAACACATGGATATCACTATGGTAACACATGGATATCACTGTGGTGACACATGGATATCACTATGGTAACACATGGATATCACTATGGTAACACATGGATATCACTATGGAAACACATGGATATCAATTTGGTAACACATGGATATCACTATGGTAACACATGGATATCACTATGGTAACACATGGATATCACTATGGTAACACATGGATATCACTATGGTAACACATAAATCACATACATTTCTATAAATAACTGGGTGAACATCTAAACGTGTTTGCACTCTCTTAATGCATTCAACATCATTCTGACACGCATTGCGTTGACAAATCCATTTTTCTTTGAATAAGTGTAAAACAACGTCCCGTCTCATGCCTCCCTCCCCAGCAGGGATTAAAACGGCATTACGAGCCCCAGAATAAAACATCAAGTCCGTATGTTCCTTTAATGAGACTGATTTACATGGAAATCCCTGGTAATAGACTAAAAGCCTTGGTGTTTTATTCAACAGAGAGCTAATAGAAAGCTTGAGAGACCCCTTACGTTGTCTCTCACAGACCCCCCTTACGTTGTCTCTCACAGACACCCCTTACGTTGTCTCTCACAGACACCCCTTACGTTGTCTCTCACAGACCCCACTTACGTTGTTTCTTACAGACCCCCCTTACGTTGTCTCTCACAGAGACAGAACACAGTGAAGGGCCCTACTCTACCACAGAGACAGAACACAGTGAAGGGCCCCTACTCTACCATAGAGACAGAACACAGTGAAGGGCCCTACTCTACCATAGAGACAGAACACAGTGAAGGGCCCTACTCTACCACAGAGACAGAACACAGTGAAGGGCCCCTACTCTACCACAGAGACAGAACACAGTAAAGGGCCCTACTCTACCA
>NW_026602284.1:0-21301 GCF_029448725.1 Salvelinus fontinalis | reverse complement strand
GTACACGCTTTCAGGACACGTGTCTTTTCAGATTCAACAATGATTCTTTAGTAGTGGACACTACATCACCACACTTCCTCTCTTCTTTAGTAGTGGACACTACATCACCTCACTCCCTCTCTTCTTTAGTAGTGGACACTACATCACCACACCCCCTCTCTTCTTTAGTAGTGGACACTACATCACCACACTCCCTCTCTTCTTTAGTAGTGGACACTACATCACCACACTCCCTCTCTTCTTTAGTAGTGGACACTACATCACCACACTTCCTCTCTTCTTTAGTAGTGGACACTACATCACCACACTCCCTCTCTTCTTTAGTAGTGGACACTACATCACCACACTCCCTCTCTTCTTTAGTAGTGGACACCACATCACCACACTCCCTCTCTTCTTTAGTAGTGGACACTACATCACCACACTCCCTCTCTTCTTTAGTAGTGGACACTACATCACCACACTCCCTCTCTTCTTTAGTAGTGGACACCACATCACCACACTCCCTCTCTTCTTTAGTAGTGGACACTACATCACCACACTCCCTCTCTTCTTTAGTAGTGGACACTACATCACCACACTCCCTCTCTTCTTTAGTAGTGGACACTACATCACCACACCCCCTCTCTTCTTTAGTAGTGGACACTACATCACCACACTCCCTCTCTTCTTTAGTAGTGGACACTACATCACCACACTCCCTCTCTTCTTTAGTAGTGGACACTACATCACCACACTTCCTCTCTTCTTTAGTAGTGGACACTACATCACCACACTCCCTCTCTTCTATAGTAGTGGACACTACATCACCACACTCCCTCTCTTCTTTAGTAGTGGACACTACATCACCACACTCCCTCTCTTCTTTAGTAGTGGACACTACATCACCACACTCCCTCTCTTCTTTAGTAGTGGACACTACATCACCACATTCCCTCTCTTCTTTAGTAGTGGACACTACATCACCACACTCCCTCTCTTCTTTAGTAGTGGACACTACATCACCACACTTCCTCTCTTCTTTAGTAGTGGACACTACATCACCACACTCCCTCTCTTCTTTAGTAGTGGACACTACATCACCACACTCCCTCTCTTCTTTAGTAGTGGACACTACATCACCACACTCCCTCTCTTTAGTAGTGGACACTACATCACCACACTCCCTCTCTTCTTTAGTTGTGGACACTACATCACCACACTCCCTCTCTTCTTTAGTAGTGGACACTACATCACCACTCCCTCTCTTCTTTAGTAGTGGACACTACATCACACCACTCCCTCTCTTCTTTAGTAGTGGACACTACATCACCACACTCCCTCTCTTCTTTAGTAGTGGACACTACATCACCACACCACTCCCTGTCTTCTTTAGTAGTGGACACTACATCACCACACTCCCTCTCTCTTCTTTAGTAGTGGACACTACATCACCACACTCCCTCTCTTCTTTAGTAGTGGACACTACATCACCACATTCCCTCTCTTCTTTAGTAGTGGACACTACATCACCACACTCCCTCTCTTCTTTAGTAGTGGACACTACATCACCACACTCCCTCTCTTCTTTAGTAGTGGACACTACATCACCACACTCCCTGTCTTCTTTAGTAGTGGACACTACATCACCACACTCCCTCTCTTCTTTAGTAGTGGACACTACATCACCACACTCCCTCTCTTCTTTAGAAGTGGAAACTACATCACCACACTCCCTCTCTTCTATAGTAGTGGACACTACATCACCACATTCCCTCTCTTCTTTAGTAGTGGACACTACATCACCACACTCCCTCTCTTCTTTAGTAGTGGACACTATATCACCACTCTGTCTCTCTTCTTTAGTAGTGGACACTACATCACCACTCCCTCTCTTCTTTAGTAGTGGACACTACATCACCACACTCCCTCTCTTCTTTAGTAGTGGACACTACATCACCACACTCCCTCTCTTCTTTAGTAGTGGACACTACATCACCACACTCCCTCTCTTCTTTAGTAGTGGACACTACATCACCACACTCCCTCTCTTCTTTAGTAGTGGACACTACATCACCACACTCCCTCTCTTCTTTAGTAGTGGACACTACATCACCACACTCCCTCTCTTCTTTAGTAGTGGACACTACATCACCACACCCCCTCTCTTCTTTAGTAGTGGACACTACATCACCACACTCCCTCTCTTCTTTAGTAGTGGACACTACATCACCACACTCCCTCTCTTCTTTAGTAGTGGACACTACATCACCACCCTCCCTCTCTTCTTTAGTAGTGGACACTACATCACCACACTCCCTCTCTTCTTTAGTAGTGGACACTACATCACCACACTCCCTCTCTTCTTTAGTAGTGGACACTACATCACCACACTCCCTCTCTTCTTTTTTAGTGGACACTACATCACCACTCTGTCTCTCTTCTTTAGTAGTGGACACTACATCACCACTCCCTCTCTTCTTTAGTAGTGGACACTACATCACCACACTCCCTCTCTTCTTTAGTAGTGGACACTACATCACCACACTCCCTCTCTTCTTTAATAGTGGACACACCATCACCACACCCCCTCTCTTCTTTAGTAGTGGACACTACATCACCACACTCCCTCTCTTCTTTAGTAGTGGACAATACATCACCACACCCCCTCTCTTCTTTAGTAGTGGACACTACATCACCACACTCCCTCTCTTCTTTAGTAGTGGACACTACATCACCACACCCCCTCTCTTCTTTAGTAGTGGACACTACATCACCACACTCCCTCTCTTCTTTAGTAGTGGACACTACATCACCACACTCCCTCTCTTCTTTAGTAGTGGACACTACATCACCACACTCCCTCTCTTCTTTAGTAGTGGACACTACATCACCACTCCCTCTCTTCTATAGTAGTGGACACTACATCACCACACTTCCTCTCTTCTTTTGTAGTGGACACTACATCACCACACTCCCTCTCTTCTTTAGTAGTGGACACTACATCACCACACTCCCTGTCTTCTTTAGTTGTGGACACTACATCACCACACTCCCTCTCTTATTTAGTAGTGGACACTACATCACCACATTCCCTCTCTTCTTTAGTAGTGGACATTACATCAACACACTCCGTCTCTTCTTTAGTAGTGGACACTACATCACCACTCCCTCTCTTCTTTAGTAGTGGACACTACATCACCACACTCCCTCTCTTCTTTAGTAGTGGACACTTCATCACCACACTCCCTCTCTTCTTTAGTAGTGGACACTACATCACCACACTCCCTCTCTTTTTTAGTAGTGGACACTACATCACCACACTCCCTCTCTTCTTTAGTAGTGGACACTACATCACCACACTCCCTCTCTCTTCTTTAGTAGTGGACACTACATCACCACACTCACTCTCTTCTTTAGTAGTGGACACTACATCACCACACTCCCTCTCTTCTTTAGTAGTGGACACTACATCACCACACTCCCTCTCTTCTTTAGTAGTGGACACTACATCACCACACTTCCTCTCTTCTTTAGTAGTGGACACTACATCACCACACTCCCTCTCTTCTATAGTAGTGGACACTACATCACCACACTCCCTCTCTTCTTTAGTAGTGGACACTACATCACCACACTCCCTCTCTTCTTTAGTTGTGGACACTACATCACCACACTCCCTCTCTTCTATAGTAGTGGACCCTACATCACCACAGTCCCTCTCTTCTTTAGTAGTGGACACTACATCACCACATTCCCTCTCTTCTTTAGTAGTGGACACTACATCACCACATTCCCTCTCTTCTTTAGTAGTGGACACTACATCACCACACTCACTCTCTTCTTTAGTAGTGGACACTACATCACCACACTCCCTCTCTTCTTTAGTAGTGGACACTACATCACCACACTCCCTCTCTTCTTTAGTAGTGGACACTACATCACCTCACTCCCTCTCTTCTTTAGTAGTGGACACTACATCACCACACTCCCTCTCTTCTTTAGTAGTGGACACTACATCACCACACTCCCTCTCTTCTTTAGTAGTGGACACTACATCACCACACTCCCTCTCTTCTTTAGTAGTGGACACTACATCACCACACTCCCTCTCTTCTTTAGTAGTGGACACTACATCACCACACTCCCTCTCTTCTTTAGTAGTGGAAACTACATCACCACACTCCCTCTCTTCTTTAGTAGTGGACACTACATCACCACACTCCCTCTCTTCTTTAGTAGTGGACACTACATCACCACACTCCCTCTCTTCTTTAGTAGTGGACACTACATCACCACATTCCCTCTCTTCTATAGTAGTGGACCCTACATCACCACAGTCCCTCTCTTCTTTAGTAGTGGACACTACATCACCACACTCCCTCTCTTCTTTTTTAGTGGACACTACATCACCACTCCCTCTCTTCTTTAGTAGTGGACACTACATCACCACTCCCTCTCTTCTTTAGTAGTGGACACTACATCACCACACTCCACTCTCTTCTTTAATAGTGGACACTACATCACCACACTCCCTCTCTTCTTTAGTAGTGGACACTACATCACCACACTCCCTCTCTTCTTTGATAGTGGACACACCATCACCACACCCCCTCTCTTCTTTAGTAGTGGACACTACATCACCACACTCCCTCTCTTCTTTAGTAGTGGACAATACATCACCACACCCCCTCTCTTCTTTAGTAGTGGACACTACATCACCACACTCCCTCTCTTCTTTAGTAGTGGACACTACATCACCACACTCCCTCTCTTCTTTAGTAGTGGACACTACATCACCACCCTCCCTCTCTTCTTTAGTAGTGGACACTACATCACCACACTCCCTCTCTTCTTTAGTAGTGGACACTACATCACCACACTCCCTCTCTTCTTTAGTAGTGGACACTACATCACCACCCTCCCTCTCTTCTTTAGTAGTGGACACTACATCACCACACTCCCTCTCTTCTTTAGTAGTGGACACTACATCACCACACTCCCTCTCTTCTTTAGTAGTGGACACTACATCACCACACTCCCTCTCTTCTTTAGTAGTGGACACTACATCACCACATTCCCTCTCTTCTTTAGTTGTGGACACTACATCACCACACTCCCTCTCTTCTATAGTAGTGGACACTACATCACCACAGTCCCTCTCTTCTTTAGTAGTGGACACTACATCACCACACTCCCTCTCTTCTTTAGTAGTGGACACTACATCACCACACTCCCTCTCTTCTTTAGTAGTGGACACTACATCACCACACCACTCCCTGTCTTCTTTAGTTGTGGACACTACATCACCACACTCCCTCTCTTATTTAGTAGTGGACACTACATCACCACACTCCCTCTCCTCTTTAGTAGTGGACACTACATCACCACACTCTCTCTTCTTTAGTAGTGGACACTACATCACCACATTCCCTCTCTTCTTTAGTAGTGGACATTACATCAACACACTCCGTCTCTTCTTTAGTAGTGGACACTACATCACCACTCCCTCTCTTCTTTAGTAGTGGACACTACATCACCACACTCCCTCTCTTCTTTAGTAGTGGACACTTCATCACCACACTCCCTCTCTTCTTTAGTAGTGGACACTACATCACCACACTCCGTCTCTTTTTTAGTAGTGGACACTACATCACCACACTCCCTCTCTTTTTTAGTAGTGGACACTACATCACCACACTCCCTCTCTTCTTTAGTAGTGGACACTACATCACCACACTCCCTCTCTCTTCTTTAGTAGTGGACACTACATCACCACACTCCCTCTCTTCTTTAGTAGTGGACACTACATCACCACACTCACTCTCTTCTTTAGTAGTGGACACTACATCACCACACTCCCTCTCTTCTTTAGTAGTGGACACTACATCACCTCACTCCCTCTCTTCTTTAGTAGTGGACACTACATCACCACACTCCCTCTCTTCTTTAGTAGTGGACACTACATCACCACACTCCCTCTCTCTTCTTTAGTAGTGGACACTACATCACCACACTCCCTCTCTTCTTTAGTAGTGGACACTACATCACCACACTCCCTCTCTCTTCTTTAGTAGTGGACACTACATCACCACACTCCCTCTCTTCTTTAGTAGTGGACACTACATCACCACACTCCCTCTCTTCTTTAGTAGTGGACACTACATCACCCCACTCCCTCTCTTCTTTAGTAGTGGACACTACATCACCACACTCCCTCTCTTCTTTAGTAGTGGACACTACATCACCACACTCCCTCTCTTCTTTAGTAGTGGACACTACATCACCACACCCCCTCTCTTCTTTAGTAGTGGACACTACATCACCACACTCCCTCTCTTCTTTAGTAGTGGACACTACATCACCACACTCCCTCTCTTCTTTAGTAGTGGACACTACATCACCACACTTCCTCTCTTCTTTAGTAGTGGACACTACATCACCACACTCCCTCTCTTCTATAGTAGTGGACACTACATCACCACACTCCCTCTCTTCTTTAGTAGTGGACACTACATCACCACACTCCCTCTCTTCTTTAGTTGTGGACACTACATCACCACACTCCCTCTCTTCTATAGTAGTGGACACTACATCACCACAGTCCCTCTCTTCTTTAGTAGTGGACACTACATCACCACATTCCCTCTCTTCTTTAGTAGTGGACACTACATCACCACATTCCCTCTCTTCTTTAGTAGTGGACACTACATCACCACACTCACTCTCTTCTTTAGTAGTGGACACTACATCACCACACTCCCTCTCTTCTTTAGTAGTGGACACTACATCACCTCACTCCCTCTCTTCTTTAGTAGTGGACACTACATCACCACACTCCCTCTCTTCTTTAGTAGTGGACACTACATCACCACACTCCCTCTCTCTTCTTTAGTAGTGGACACTACATCACCACACTCCCTCTCTTCTTTAGTAGTGGACACTACATCACCACACTCCCTCTCTTCTTTAGTAGTGGACACTACATCACCACACTCCCTCTCTTCTTTAGTAGTGGACACTACATCACCACACTCCCTCTCTTCTTTAGTAGTGGACACTACATCACCACTCTGTCTCTCTTCTTTAGTAGTGGACACTACATCACCACTCCCTCTCTTCTTTAGTAGTGGACACTACATCACCACACTCCCTCTCTTCTTTAATAGTGGACACTACATCACCACACTCCCTCTCTTCTTTAGTAGTGGACACTACATCACCACACTCCCTCTCTTCTTTAATAGTGGACACTACATCACCACACTCCCTCTCTTTAGTAGTGGACACTACATCACCACACTCCCTCTCTTCTTTAGTAGTGGACACTACATCACCACTCTGTCTCTCTTCTTTAGTAGTGGACACTACATCACCACACTCCCTCTCTTCTTTAGTAGTGGACACTACATCACCACACTCCGTCTCTTCTTTAGTAGTGAACACTACATCACCACACTCCCTCTCTTCTATAGTAGTGGACACTACATCACCACACTCCCTCTCTTCTTTAGTAGTGGACACTACATCACCACACTTCCTCTCTTCTTTAGTAGTGGACACTACATCACCACACTCCCTCTCTTCTATAGTAGTGGACACTACATCACCACACTCCCTCTCTTCTTTAGTAGTGGACACTACATCACCACACTCCCTCTCTTCTTTAGTTGTGGACACTACATCACCACACTCCCTCTCTTCTATAGTAGTGGACACTACATCACCACAGTCCCTCTCTTCTTTAGTAGTGGACACTACATCACCACATTCCCTCTCTTCTTTAGTAGTGGACACTACATCACCACATTCCCTCTCTTCTTTAGTAGTGGACACTACATCACCACACTCACTCTCTTCTTTAGTAGTGGACACTACATCACCACACTCCCTCTCTTCTTTAGTAGTGGACACTACATCACCTCACTCCCTCTCTTCTTTAGTAGTGGACACTACATCACCACACTCCCTCTCTTCTTTAGTAGTGGACACTACATCACCACACTCCCTCTCTTCTTTAGTAGTGGACACTACATCACCACACTCCCTCTCTTCTTTAGTGGTGGACACTACATCACCACACTCCCTCTCTTCTTTAGTAGTGGACACTACATCACCACACTCCCTCTCTCTTCTTTAGTAGTGGACACTACATCACCACACTCCCTCTCTTCTTTAGTAGTGGACACTACATCACCACACTCCCTCTCTTCTTTAGTAGTGGACACTACATCACCACACTCCCTCTCTTCTTTAGTAGTGGACACTACATCACCACACTCCCTCTCTTCTTTAGTAGTGGACACTACATCACCACACTCCCTCTCTTCTTTAGTAGTGGACACTACATCACCACTCTGTCTCTCTTCTTTAGTAGTGGACACTACATCACCACTCCCTCTCTTCTTTAGTAGTGGACACTACATCACCACACTCCCTCTCTTCTTTAATAGTGGACACTACATCACCACACTCCCTCTCTTCTTTAGTAGTGGACACTACATCACCACACTCCCTCTCTTCTTTAATAGTGGACACTACATCACCACACTCCCTCTCTTTAGTAGTGGACACTACATCACCACACTCCCTCTCTTCTTTAGTAGTGGACACTACATCACCACTCTGTCTCTCTTCTTTAGTAGTGGACACTACATCACCACACTCCCTCTCTTCTTTAGTAGTGGACACTACATCACCACACTCCGTCTCTTCTTTAGTAGTGAACACTACATCACCACACTCCCTCTCTTCTATAGTAGTGGACACTACATCACCACACTCCCTCTCTTCTTTAGTAGTGGACACTACATCACCACACTCCCTCTCTTCTTTAGTAGTGGACACTACATCACCACACTCCGTCTCTTTCCCATTGGTCCTCCTCATCTTCGTAAGTCACCTTGATTTAACAGCTGTGTGTTTTTTTGATCAGTTTCTTTAATGACAATATTTAGTGAACCTTGTGACAGTAGTTAAGCAAGGGGCTATAGCAGCACACAAGTAGATGACAGATGCATTCTGGGCCGAGAGTAGCCCTGAGCTCGTGAAGTGAGGGTTACAATTGAGCGAAATTGAAGAGAGGAGGAAGGAGGAAGGAAGGAGGGAGGAGAGGAGATGAGAGGGAGTAGGGAGGAGAGGAGATGAGATGAGGACAGCAAGGCATCTCTCTTCTCTCTGTCCCTACAGACCAGGGAGGAGGGACATCTATATTCTCTCCAGGGAGAACTCAGAAGGCAGGTTTCTCTCTCTCTCTCTCTTGCACTCTGTCTCTCTCTTGCTCTCTCTCTCTCCCTCTCACTCTCTCTCCCTCCAAGGCCTGTTGAATATGAATTAACCCCCCTTGTGAAGCCGAGGGAGTCCAACACTGCATGGCTACGTACATGACTGTTCTTCATTTGCTCTCTCTCTCTCTCTCTCTCTCTCTCTCTCTCTCTCTCTCTCTCTCTCTCTCTCACTCGCTTTCTCTCTCTCTCTCTCACTCGCTTTCTCTCTCTCTCTCTCTCACTCGCTTTCTCTCTCTCTCTCTCTCTCTCTCTCAATTCAATTTAAGGGGCTTTGTTGTCATGGGAAACACATGTTTACATTTTCAAAGCAAGTGAAGTAGATAATATACAAAAGTAAAATAAACAATAAAAATTAACAGTAAACATTTTTCAAAACAATAAAGACATTAGAAATGTCATATTATGTATATATACAGTGTTGTAACAATGTACAAATAGTTAAAAGTACAAAAGGGAAAATAAATAAAAATAAATATGGGTTGTATTTACAATGGTGTTTGTTCTTCACTGGTTGCCCTTTTCTTGTGGCAACAGGTCACAAATATTGCTGATGTGATGGCACACAAAAAATGTGATTTGTTTTCGATTCTTTGTGGATCTGTTTAATCTGAGGGAAATATGTCTCTCTAATATGGTCATACATTGGGCAGGAGGTTAGGAAGTGCAGCTCAGTTTCCACCTCATTTTGTGGGCAGTGAGCACATAGCCTGTCTTCTCTTGAGAGCCATGTCTGCCTACGGCGGCCTTTCTCAATAGCAAGGCTATGCTCACTGAGTCTGTACATAGTCAAAGCTTTCCTTAAGTTTGGGTCAGTCACAGTGGTCAGGTATCCTGCCACTGTGTACTCTCTGTTTAGGGCCAAATAGCATTCTAGTTTGCTCTGTTTTTTTGTTAATTCTTTCCAAAAAATGTGTCAATTAATTATCTTTTTATTTTCTCATGATTTGATTGACATTTTTTTGATTTGACAGGGAAGCCAAGGTCAAATATACTGTTTAGGTTTTCTACTTTTCATTCTAGTGAAGTTTACACCTTCGCTGTTACAGTGAAGTAAACATTTGTCCAGGGAATTGTCTAGAAGGGATGGAATTTGTTGTTGTCTAGTTGTTTTCTGGTCGATTACCACACTATTTTCCTTCCATCTAAAGCATTTCTTAATATTATTCAGTTCCTTTGGCTTTGATGCCTCATAATTGAGCATTGCTCTGTTCAAGTAGACTGTAATTTTGCTGTGATCTGATAGGGATGTCAGTGGGCTGACTGTGAGGTCAGTGATAAAGCAGTCTACAGTACTACTGCCAAGAGATGAACTATAGGTGAACCTACCATAGGAGTCCCCTTGAAGCCTACCATTGACTATGTACATACCCAGCGTCCGACAGAGCTGCAGGAGTTGTGGCCCGTTTTTGTTGGTTATGTTGTTGTAGTTGTGTCTAGGGGGGCATATGGGGGAGGGAATGCTGTCTCCTCCAGGTAGGTGTTTGTCCCCCTGTGTGGTGAGGGTGTCAGGTTCTTGTCCAGTTCTGGCATTTAGGTCGCCACAGACTAGTACATGTCCCTGGGCCTGGAAATGGTTGATCTCCCCCTCTAGGATGGAGAAGCTGTCATTGTTAAAGTATGGGGATTCTATAGGGGGGATATACAGTAGGATGGAGAAGCTGTCATAGTTAAAGTATGGGGATTCTATAGGGGGGATATACAGTAGGATGGAGAAGCTGTCATAGTTAAAGTATGGGGATTCTATAGGGGGGATATACAGTAGGATGGAGAAGCTGTCATAGTTAAAGTATGGGGATTCTATAGGGGGGATATACAGTAGGATGGAGAAGCTGTCATAGTTAAAGTATGGGGATTCTATAGGGGGGATATACAGTAGGATGGAGAAGCTGTCATAGTTAAAGTATGGGGATTCTATAGGGGGGATATACAGTAGGATGGAGAAGCTGTCATAGTTAAAGTATGGGGATTCTATAGGGGGGATATACAGTAGGATGGAGAAGCTGTCATAGTTAAAGTATGGGGATTCTATAGGGGGGATATACAGTAGGATGGAGAAGCTGTCATAGTTAAAGTATGGGGATTCTATTGGGGGATATACAGTAGGATGGAGAAGCTGTCATAGTTAAAGTATGGGGATTCTAGTGGTGGATATACAGTAGGATGGAGAAGCTGTCATAGTTAAAGTATGGGGATTCTATAGGAGGATATACAGTAGGATGGAGAAGCTGTCATGGTTAAAGTATGGGGATTCTATTGGAGGATATACAGTAGGATGGAGAAGCTGTCATAGTTAAACCTGTTTGGGCTGCAAGCCCGAAATCGGAACGACAATGACAACAGCTGCAGGGCGCGAAATTCAAAATCTATTTTTTTTAAATATTTAACTTTTACACATTAACAAGTCCAATACAGCATTTGAAAGATAAACATCTTGTCAATCCAGCCAACATGTCCGATTTTTTAAATGTTTTACAGAGAAAACACCACATATATTTATGTTAGCTCACCACCAAATACAAAAGTGGACAGACACGTATGGATATGATTATGATGTATGAATTATGATTCAAGTAGCATGCACAAGCCAACCGAAATAAACTAAAACCAACCTAAAGAACCCAGAAAAAACTACCTCAGATGACAGTCATATAACATGTTACACAATAAATCTATATTTTGTTCATAAAAAGTGCATATTTTAGCTATAAATCAGTTTTACATTGATGCTACCATAAATGCTAACACATAGCTAGAGTCTGAATCCAGACGGGAGTAGCCAGAGAAAATACATACACCAACGTCGGCTACTAATTACACCTCATAAAACATTTCAGAAAAACATATGGTGGATAGCTAATGAAAGACAGATATCGTGTGAATAAAGCCAACATTTCCGATTTTTGAAGTGTTTTACAGCGAAAACACAATATATCGGTATATTAGCTAACAACATAAGCTAGCATAAGGCAGCACTAGCATTGGTCAAGCGCTAGCCTAGCACAGTTAGCCCAGTTAGCACAGCACAGCTCAACAGATATATGAAAAAGCATCCCAAATTGGGTCTTATCTTTGTTGATATTCCATCAGAATGTTGTAACGGGGTCCAATGTCCAGTAGAGTCTTTAGTTGGGTTCCAGAACGAATTATTTCCCTCTTTGGTTAGCAAGCACAATAGCATTGCGGCGCTACTCTGCCTTTCTTCAAAAAATTCTTCCGTCGTATCACATCTAAAGTCCAGAATAAATTGCAATAATATAATTAAAGTATATTGAAAAAACATACTTTAGGATGATTTTGTGACATGTATCAAATAATATCGTAGTCAGAGATCATATTCACCGTTATCGACCTTCTTCCAGAAGCCGAGACCAAATTCTGCTTCGCGCCCGGAATTTTTTTTTAACTGCGCAGGTCTCACAAGAAGGTGTGTTATTCAGTCCATGGACGAGATATTCGACTCCTTTCAATTCTCACTTCCGCATTACAGCCTGATGAAGGCGTGTGACGTGTTTCTATGGTCCTAAGTCAAATGGCCTTTTATAGAGAAGGTCTTAAAGAGACACATCGCATTTTGGAAATCTCAATTCGGCTGGAAAAATGGCTGTAAAAATATTTCTGTTCGACTTAGAGAAACAATTCAAACCTTTTTAGAAACTATAGACTGTTATCTATCCAACAGTAGTAAATATATGCATATTGTAAAATAAAAAGTTTCTTAGGAGGCCGTTTGAAAATGTGCACATATTTTCCAGTTTTTTCAATATTCAGCTTGCAGCCCAAACAGGTTAAAGGATGGGGATTCTATTGAGGATCTAGGATGGAGAAGCTGTCATAGTTAAAGTATGGGGATTCTATTGGTTGATCTCCCCCTCTAGGATGGAGAAGCTGTCATAGTTAAAGTATGGGGATTCTATTGGTTGATCTCCCCCTCTAGGATGAAGAAGCTGTCATAGTTAAAGTATGGGGATTCTATTGGTTGATCTCCCCCTCTAGGATGGAGAAGCTGTCATAGTTAAAGTATGGGGATTCTATTGGAGGATATACAGTAGGATGGAAAAGCTGTCATGGTTAAAGTATGGGGATTCTATTGGAGGATATACAGTAGGATGGAGAAGCTGTCATAGTTAAAGGATGGGGATTCTATTGAGGATCTAGGATGGAGAAGCTGTCATAGTTAACCTGTTGGGGATGGGGGCGCTGTTTAGACTACTTATGCTAATGTGGCTAATTTTTTAAACGGCTTCCCACAAAATCCTTGATCGTACAATATGCATATTATTATTATTATTGGATAGAAAACAGTCTATAGTTTCTATAGGAGTTGAAATTTTGTCTCTAAGTGGAACAGAGCCCATTCTACAGCAATTTCCCTGACATGGAGTCAGATTTGAGAAATGTTGGCCACTCTTCTGAAGTCATTTAAAAGGGCACTGTCGTTGCTATGACTATACGGACACTTCTTACGTCTTCCCCTGGATGCCTTTACGTGATGACGATTCCAACGGGGTCGATTGCACGTTCACAGGCCCTACAAATGAAAAAACCCTGAAGCTAGTCATTCTTTGGGAGCTGCGTCATGAGCAAAGTGGACACCGGCGCGCACCTGTTCCAAGCGTTAGTTTAGCCTGTTATATTTCTCCGGTCATCTTTTCACTCGTTATAGGAGTTAAAAACATCATAAGGTAGTTAATTTAAAGCGTTTTATAGCAATTTATATCCGTTTAGTGCGATTTTGGGACATTTATTTTTGCAACGATGTGAAAAGTTGGGCACGCTTTTCAGTTCATCCCGAACGCAGTTGACTTTTCCACATGGCAAGAGGACAGCTTTCCACCAAAAGACGATTTCTCCCAAGAAAGGATCCTTTGCCCAAGATACTGATGGAAGAACAGCTCAAGGTAGGACATTTTTATTATGATAAATCGTGTTTGTGTCGAAACATTTTAGTGGCTTAGGACGCCATGTTTTTTGACGTAGCTTCGCTTGGCGCAAACTGTATTGAAAAGTAAGGATAAATTAAAAAATGTAATAACGCAATTGTATTAAGAATTAAATTGTCTATCAATCCCTGTCCACCCTATATTTTTTAGTCACGTTTATGAGTATTTATGTATAAGAGTAGATCACTGTCTAAGTGGCGCAAGGACAAATTCTGACCAGCTGAGTTACATTTCACATTGTCTAACCATGATTTTGGTGGCTAAATATAAACATTTTCGATCAAACTCTATATGGATTGTGTAATATGATGTTACAGGAGTGTCATCTGAAGAATTCTGAGAAGGTTAGTGAAAAAATTAATATATTTTTGGCGATGTTGACGTTATCGCCCACTTTGGCTAGAATCAATGCTGGGCTGCTATGTGCTATGTGCTATGCTAATATAACGATTTATTGTGTTTTCGCTGTAAGACACTTAGAAAATCTGAAATATTGTCTGTATTCACAGGATCTGTGTCTTTCGATTCGTGTATGCTGTGTATTTTTACGAAATGTTTGATGATTAGTAGTTAGGTAAACACGTTGCTCATTGTAATTATTCTAGTCCATTTGTGATGGTGGGTGCAATTGTAAACTATGCCATATACCTGAAATATGCACTTTTTTCTAACAAAACCTATCCCATACCATAAATATGTTATCAGACTGTCATCTAATGAGTTTTTTTGTTGGTTAGGGGCTATAAATATCTTAGTTTAGCCGAATTGGTGATGGCTACTGGTGTTGGTGGACAAATAAAAGATGGTGGATTATGCTAATGTGTTTTTAGGTAATAGATGTACATCTTTACATATTGTGTCTTCCCTGTAAAACATTTTAAAAATCGGAAATGTTGACTGGATTCACAAGATCTGTGTCTTTCATTAGCTGTATTGGACTTTAATGTGTGAAAGTTAAATATTTAAAAAAAATATTTTTTTTGAATTTCGCGGCACTGGTTTTTCAGTGGGGGGGGGGGGGGGGGTGCCGCTAGCGCCACGCTGATCCTAGACAGGTTAAAGTATGGGGATTCTATTGGGGGGATATATGTAGCACACATGAGGATATTTTTCTCCGTCGAGATCATTTCCTTATTCATTTCCAGCCAGATGTAAAATGTTCCTGTTTTGACTAATTTAATAGAGTGGGTTAGGTCTGCTCTATACCAAATTAGCATACCCCCTGAGTCCCTTCCCTGTTTCACACCTGGTAGTTTGGTGGATGGGACTGCCAGCTCTCTGTAACCTAGAGGGCAACAAGTGGGTCCGTCTCCTTTATACCATGTTTCTTGTAGGATGACAATATCTGTATTTACAATTTCTTTGATGAAGTCCAGGTTCCTGTCTCTTTAGACCAAAGGCAGATGACCTCAGACCTTGTATATTCCAGGATGAGATAGTAAAAGCTTTGTGTTCCATAGTGTCTAGTGTTGTTTTTGTGTGGTTTAGACCCCGGACCATCACAGTAGGTGTGAGCAGAGCATGTTGAGCATCTGATACATACCTCTTAGGTCACAGGATGGGGTTTGGGGGGGGGGGGGGGTGTAATAGTGGGGGTGGTCCTGTTGCTCTGCTCATAGCCTGGGCATATGTCCTGCTGTTATGTTGAGGTCCTTGCCGCAGGGGTGGAGGGCATGAGGTTGGCTGTGACGCTCGTCTGAAGAAGTAGACCAAGGTGCAGCGTGGGAAGTGTTCATGATCTTTAACACTCAGAACACCAAACAACAACAACAAAAGGAATAACGAACGTCACGTTCTGCCGGCTTCACAGAGCAAAACAAGATCCCACAACACAGGTGGGAAAACAGGCTGCCTAAGTATGATTCCCAATCAGAGACAACGATAGACAGCTGTCTCTGATTGGGAACCACACTCAGCCAAAACCACAAAGAAATACAAAACATGGAATGCCCACCCCACATCACACCCTGACCTCACCAAATAGAGAAATAAAACAGCTCTCTAAGGTCAGGGCGTGACATTGGCAGAAGGGGCGTAGATCTGAGATACAGTTGTTCCTCCTTTAAAAAGTTGCGAGCTGACGCTGCGGGACTTAGAGGTAGGTACCCAGCGTCACAGCTTCATTGTTCCAGACCACCACCAGGGGGAGTTAGAGGTACCCAGCGTCACGGCTGCATTGTTCCAGACCACCACCAGGGGGAGTTAGAGGTACCCAGCGTCACGGCTGCATTGTTCCAGACCACCACCAGGGGGAGTTAGAGGTACCCAGCGTCACGGCTTCATTCCTCCAGACCATCACCAGGGGGAGTTAGAGCACTCATTATGCATTTGGGTCCCAAGGTTTTTATATGACCAATCATATCGAGTGGTTCCAATGACGAATTTGATGTTATGCCATCCGTCGCTGCTGACTTTCTTCAGCAAAGTCGTCCGACACAAACATTACGGTGGAAACAAATGTAAGTAATTATAAAGTCATAACGAGTCAAGCAAAAAACTTGCAATTGAGAGGAATATGTTAGTTAATGTAGAGACAAACAATTGTGCATATTTTTTTGTCATAAAGTTAATTTGCGAAAAGTTAGCAAGTTAGCTAACGAGCTAACATTAGCCAGCTAGCTAGAGTTATGACATGAGTATGAAATTGTAATTCGTTTTGTTTAATGTTTTAGGGACTCCTGAGAAAACCAGCAAACCAGGCTGTCGTCTTGTGAAACAGCGGATGTAAAGAATCTAGCTAGCTAAAGCATTTACTGCAAATTGAATATACAACTGGGTAAGCTTGCCTTGCAGTACAGCTGAAGTAACATAGCTCGCTAACTATTTACTTACTTATTGTGTAGTGGAGGATAAAAATAACTGTATGTCTATGGATGTGTAGCTAGCTAAAGTATGTAGCCGATCTGTGCATGGACCCTAAAACGTTACGTATGAATATTAGTTCAAAACCTATCTATGAACCTCAGCTATCATAGTAGTTGTATCGACTTCAAGTCTGAATGGCATTAATGAAGCCTATGGATTGAGTAGAATATAATAACTTTATTGTGCCAAGGATGCAAGTCCTATATACATGTACTGTAGTTATTACCAGGCATGATATTCCCACATTGTAGCCTGTACATTAAATGTATTCACTGATCATGGACTCTTCCTTGGTAAATAAAGGTACGGTTCAGGTATGAATCTCTGTGTGTCATAGATTGCTTTGTATGTTTCTATGTTTTGTTTGGTCAGGGTGTGATCTGGGTGGGCATTCTATGTTGTATTGTCTAGGTTGTCTGTTTCTATGTGTTTGGCGTGATATGGTTCTCAATCAGAGGCAGGTGTCAGTCGTTGTCTCTGATTGGGAGCCATATTTAGGTAGCCTGTTTTTCATTGTGTTTTTTTGTGGGTGATTGTATTTTCTGTTCTGGTTTTTTGTTTTCACGGTACAGGAGTGTTCGTTTGTCGTTGTATTGTTTTTGTTCAGTGTTCATTATTTGCGTATTAAACAATATGTGACACATTATTATTTAGAGTAGGACTATGGTATTAAACAATATGGACACTTACCACGCTGCACATTGGTCCTCCTCTCCTCATTCCAACGACGAACGTTACACCGTGAGACATTTATCTTTCAGTCATTATCCAATACCAGGTGTATCAAACTCCATTCTTTAAATAATGCTGCTGCTGTGTCTGCATGTATGTATTACAATCATACACTTCCAACAGTGTTTACCGCTCCTGCTCCCGGGACATCAATTGATTACACATTGTAACTATGCAATAGACTAGAAACATGATTTAAGTAAAAGGCTGATTTGTAAATTCATATATACAGAATGAAGAACAGTACACTAAACGTTCCTATGCATGTCTAACTCCGTACATCTGCATTCATCTGAGGACGCAGGATAGTATTTCAATGAGATACTTCGTTTTACCCGGTGGAGAATGTGAAACGCTTTATTGAAAGAAGTTCCTTATCCAGGTGTTTTTAAAATACGTAATACATGCATTATAATTAGGATAATTGTAAATATTATATTATAAATACTAGTTCAATTTGTACTCCAATGCCCCTGAACGAGGCAGTTAACCCCACTGTTCCTAGGCCGTCATTGAAAATAAGACTTTGTTCTTAAACTGACTTGCCTTAGTTAAATAAAGGTTAAATAAAATAAATAAAAAATATGGTGTACATTATAAAAAAAAGATGTAAGAACAGAGGAGGTGGGGAGAGAGGTGTACGAGACAGAAAGGGAAAGAGGTAAGAACAGAGGAGGTGGGGAGAGAGGTGTACGAGACAGAAAGGGAAAGAGGAAGAACAGAGGAGGGGAGAGAGAGGTGTACGAGACAGAAAGGGAAAGAGGTAAGAACAGAGGAGGTGGGGAGAGAGGTGTACGAGACAGAAAGAGGAAGAACAGAGGAGGTTGGGAGAGAGGTGTACGAGACAGAAAGGGAAAGAACAGAGGAGGTGGGGAGAGAGGTGTACGAGACAGAAAGGGAAAGAACAGAGGAGGTTGGGAGAGAGGTGTACGAGACAGAAAGGGAAAGAGGTAAGAACAGAGGAGGTGGGGAGAGAGGTGTACGAGACAGAAAGGGAAAGAGGTAAGAACAGAGGAGGGGGGAGAGAGGTGTACGAGACAGAAAGGGAAAGAGGTAAGAACAGAGGAGGTGGGGAGAGAGGTGTACGAGACAGAAAGGGAAAGAGGTAAGAACAGAGGAGGTGGGGAGAGAGGTGTACGAGACAGAAAGGGAAAGAGGGAGAACAGAGGAGGTGGGGAGAGAGGTGTACGAGACAGAAAGGGAAAGAGGAAGAACAGAGGAGGTGGAGAGAGGTGTACGAGACAGAAAGAGGAAGAACAGAGGAGGTGGAGAGAGAGGTGTACGAGACAGAAAGGGAAAGAGGGAAGAACAGAGGGGGGAGAGAGGTGTACGAGACAGAAAGGGAAAGAGGTAAGAACAGAGGAGGTGGGGAGAGAGGTGTACGAGACAGAAAGGGAAAGAGGAAGAACAGAGGAGGGGGGGAGAGAGGTGTACGAGACAGAAAGGGAAAGAGGTAAGAACAGAGGAGGTGGAGAGAGAGGTGTATGAGACAGAAAGGGAAAGAGGTAAGAACAGAGGTGGGGAGAGAGGTGTACGAGACAGAAAGGGAAAGAGGAATAAAGAGGAGGTGGGGAGAGAGGTGTACAAGACAGAAAGGGAAAGAGGAAGAACAGATGAGATGGGGAGAGAGGTGTACGAGACAGAAAGGGAAAGAGGTAAGAACAGAGGAGGTGGGGAGAGAGAGGTGTACGGGACAGAAAGGGAAAGAGGAAGAACAGAGGAGGTGGAGAGAGAGGTGTACGAGACAGAAAGGGAAAGAGGGAAGAACAGAGGGGGGAGAGAGGTGTACGAGACAGAAAGGGAAAGAGGGAAGAACAGAGGGGGGGAGAGGTGTACGAGACAGAAAGGGAAAGAGGAAGAACAGAGGAGGTGGGGAGAGAGGTGTACGAGACAGAAAGGGAAAGAGGAAGAACAGAGGAGGGGGGGAGAGAGAGGTGTACGAGACAGAAAGGGAAAGAGGAAGAACAGAGGAGGTGGGGAGAGAGGTGTATGAGACAGAAAGGGAAAGAGGGAGAACAGAGGAGGTGGGGAGAGAGGTGTACGAGACAGAAAGGGAAAGAGGGAGAACAGAAGAGGTGGGGAGAGAGGTGTACGAGACAGAAAGGGAAAGAGGGAGAACAGAAGAGGTGGGGAGAGAGGTGTACGAGACAGAAAGGGAAAGAGGAAGAACAGAGGAGGGGGGGAGAGAGATGTACGAGACAGAAAGGGAAAGAGGTAAGAACAGAGGAGGTGGGGAGAGAGGTGTACGAGACAGAAAGGGAAAGAGGTAAGAATAGAGGTGGGGGGAGAGGTGTACGAGACAGAAAGGGAAAGAGGTAAGAACAGAGGAGGTGGGGAGAGAGGTGTACGAGACAGAAAGGGAAAGAGGGAGAACAGAGGAGGTGGGGAGAGAGGTGTACGAGACAGAAAGGGAAAGAGGAAGAACAGAGGAGGTGGGGAGAGAGGTGTACGAGACATAAAGGGAAAGAGGTAAGAACAGAGGAGGTGGAGAGAGAGGTGTACGAGACAGAAAGAGGAAGAACAGAGGAGTTGGGGAGAGAGGTGTACGAGACAGAAAGGGAAAGAGGTAAGAACAGAGGAGGTGGGGAGAGAGGTGTACGAGACAGAAAGGGAAAGAGGTAAGAACAGAGGAGGTGGGGAGAGAGGTGTACGAGACAGAAAGGGAAAGAGGTAAGAATAGAGGTGGGGGGAGAGGTGTACGAGACAGAAAGGGAAAGAGGTAAGAATAGAGGAGGTGGGGAGAGAGGTGTACGAGACAGAAAGGGTAAGAGGAGGTGGGAAGAGAGGTGTACGAGACAGAAAGGGAAAGAGGAGGTGGGGAGAGAGGTGTACGAGACAGAAAGGGTAAGAAGAACAGAGGAGGTGGAGAGAGAGGTGTACGAGACAGAAAGGGAAAGAGGAAGAACAGAGGAGGTGGAGAGAGAGGTGTACGAGACAGAAAGGGAAAGAGGAAGAACAGAGGAGGTGGAGAGAGAGGTGTACGAGACAGAAAGGGAAAGAGGAAGAACAGAGGAGGTGGAGAGAGAGGTGTACGAGACAGAAAGGGAAAGAGGAAGAACAGAGGAGGTGGGGAGAGAGGTGTACGAGACAGAAAGGGAAAGAGGAAGAACAGAGGAGGTGGAGAGAGAGGTGTACGAGACAGAAAGGGAAAGAGGTAAGAACAGAGGAGGTGGGGAGAGAGGTGTACGAGACAGAAAGAGGAAGAAGAACAGAGGAGGTGGAGAGAGAGGTGTACGAGACAGAAAGGGAAAGAGGAAGGAAAAGGAGGTGAACAGTGGCTGGTGCTGAAAATACAGCTAACTTGTTATGCAGGTGTTACACACCAACAGATGGAGGAAACCTACCCCAGGTGAGCAATTCATTTCAACAATAATCTCCATTTTAATTGGACTTTACAAACAACAGGAGGGTTTAACCTGTCTAGGATCAGCGTGGCGCTAGCGGCACTCCCCCACCCCCCCCACTGAAAAACCAGTGCCGCGAAATTCAAAAAAAATA
>NW_026602283.1:0-21316 GCF_029448725.1 Salvelinus fontinalis | reverse complement strand
CAACAGAACGCACTACCCCCCCCCTAGGAACGCCTCTTGGCGTTCCCAGACAAATTTACCTGTCGATTGAAATCATCGATAAGGGAGTGATCCAGAATGTCCCTAGCGGGTACCCAACTTCTCTCCTCCGGACCGTAACCCTCCCAGTCTACCAGGTACTGGAATCCGCGTCCCCTCCTTCTCGAGTTCAAAATCCGATTGACAGAAAAGGTGGTCTCCCCATCAACAAGTCGTGGCGGCGGGGGAACCGGGACCGGCGGGTTAATGCGTGCCTGAAACACCGGTTTTATCTTGGACACATGGAAGGTAGGATGAATTCTCCTATACGCCGGAGGAAGCTTGAGCCGGACCGCCACCGGACTAATGATCCTGGTGACCTTGAACGGCCCGATAAATTTGGGGGCAAGCTTGTTAGAAACGGATCGGAGTGGAATGTTCTTCGTGGAAAGCCAGACTCTTTGTCCAACGACGTATACCGGAGGCTTCGACCGGTGGCGATCGGCCTTAGCCTTGGTGCGCGCCCCCACCCGGAGGAGAGTCTCACGGGCTCTGCTCCATACGTGACGGCACCTCTGGATGAAAGCGTGAGCGGAGGGAACAGTGACCTCGGACTCAGTACTGGGAAAGATAGGTGGCTGGTAACCTAAACTACACTCAAACGGAGAGAGACCCGTGGCTGCCACTGGCAACGAATTGTGAGCGTACTCAACCATAGAGAGTTGTTGACTCCAGGAAGAGGGGTTCTTAGAAACCAAACATCGCAACACTCTCTCCAAATCTTGGTTGGCCCTCTCCGTTTGACCGTTGCTCTGGGGATGAAACCCTGAAGAAAGACTTACACTTGCTCCCAGTAACCTACAAAACTCCTGCCAAAACTTGGACACAAATTGGGGCCCCCGGTCAGAAACTACGTCCATCGGCAGGCCATGTAAGCGAAAGACATGATCCACGACCGTTACCGCTGTTTCCTTGGCAGATGGTAATTTAGGCAAGGGAATAAAATGAGCCGCCTTCGAGAACCGGTCCACCACGGTCAAAACAACCGTCTTGCCCTGGGAGGGCGGGAGACCGGTAACAAAATCTAGCGCGATGTGGGACCAGGGTCTCGAAGGGACCGACAGCGGTTGGAGTAACCCATCTGGGGGTCGATTAGAACTCTTCCCAGTGGCACAAACCGAGCAAGCCAAGACAAAACTGTGAATGTCACGAGCCATCAGCGGCCACCAAAAGCGTTGCTTCACTAAAAAGCTAGTACGGCTGACTCCTGGATGACACGCTACGTTGGAGCAATGCCCCCACCGAATAACATCGGACCGACACCCCTCCGGCACAAACAACCGATTAGGCGGACAACCGGGCGGAGGCGTTACCCCTTCTAAGGCCGTTCTGACCCTCGATTCAACCTCCCATATAAGTGTGGAGACCACTAGGGTCCTGGGTAGGATGCACTCGGGAGTGGATGGTCGTTCGGAATGGTCAAAAATACGAGAAAGGGAATCGGGTTTGACATTCTTGGAACCCGGGCGATACGAGAGAGAGAAGTCAAAACGTCCGAAAAAGAGTGCCCACCGCGCCTGCCTGGAGTTGAGTCGCTTGGCGGTTTTAATATATTCCAAATTTTTGTGATCGGTCCAAACTATAAAAGGTACCCCCGAACCCTCTAACCAATGGCGCCACTCCTCCAATGCTAACTTCACTGCCAACAACTCTCTGTTGCCAATGTCGTAGTTGCGTTCCGCAGGTGATAACCGATGGGAAAGGAACGCGCAAGGGTGCATCTTGTCGTCAGAAGAGGAACGTTGGGAAAGTACCGCACCTACCCCCACCTCTGAAGCGTCCACCTCCACCACGAACTGACGCGAGGGATCGGGAGCTATGAGGATGGGAGCCGAAACAAAGCGGCTCTTGAGTTTGGTGAATGCAGCCTCGGCTGCATCGGACCACCTGAACGTCACTCTGGGGGATGTTAAGGCGGTAAGAGAAGCGACTATCTGGCTAAAGTTGCGAACGAAACGCCTGTAGAAATTGGCGAATCCCAGAAACCTCTGTAGGGCCTTACGGGAATCTGGGCTTGGCCAATCCACCACAGCCTTAACCTTGTCAGGATCCATGCGAATACCTTCAGTCGAGACGATGTAACCTAGGAATGGAACGGATTGTGCATGGAAAATGCATTTTTCCGCCTTGACAAAAAGTCCATTCTCCAACAACCTCTGAAGCACTCGTCTGACGTGCTGAACGTGTTCCTGGAGAGAAGAAGAAAAAATCAGTATGTCATCCAGGTAAACATATATGAACTGATCAATCATATCTCTCAGCACGTCATTGACGAGTGCCTGGAAAACCGCTGGGGAGTTGGATAACCCAAAAGGCATGACCAAATACTCGAAGTGCCCTCTGGGGGTGTTAAACGCGGTCTTCCATTCGTCCCCCCTCCTTATGCGAACCAAATGATAAGCATTACGTAAATCCAACTTAGTGAACACGGATGCTCCCTGTAACCTCTCAAAGGCTGAGGACATCAACGGTAAGGGATAGGTATTCTTCACTGTGATGTTATTCAACCCACGGTAATCAATGCAAGGACGCAGAGATCCGTCCTTCTTCCCCACAAAGAAGAACCCCGCCCCCGCTGGAGAAGAGGAAGGACGAATGAATCCAGATGCCAGAGAATCAGAGATGTATCTCTCCATAGCCTCTCTCTCAGGAACAGAGAGTGAATATAACTTGCCTTTAGGCGGAGACTCACCTGGCAATAATTCTATTGCACAGTCATAGGGACGATGCAGAGGAAGAGAAGCAGCACGGGACTTGCTGAACACCTCCTTCAGGTCGAGGTATTCCACGGGCACGTTAGACAAATCTACTGCCTCCTCTAGAAACACAGAATCAGACACAGATGAACAAGCAGACACTAAACAGGACTCAAGACACTTGTTACTCCACATAGATATAGAGTTATGACCCCAGTCAACTCTGGGGTTGTGTTGGGTGAGCCAAGGGTGGCCGAGAACTAATGGTGCAAGGGGTGAGTCCATGAGTAGAAATGATAGTGTCTCAGTGTGATTGCCAGAAGTGATGAGTGTGATAGGTTCAGTGGTGTGAGAAATGTTGGGGAGTTCTTGACCATTGAGAGCGTTGACGGATATCTTGTGCGTGAGTGAGGTGATAGGAATCTGGAGCTTGTGAGCGAGCTTGAAGTCCATGAAATTACCCTCTGCTCCTGAGTCCAGTAAAGCTTGGGTGTCGTGCGTGTGGGTGGCCCATCTTAGTCTTACCGGGAGGAGAGTAGATGATGAGGTCTTCTCTGTGATGACACCACCCGATAGTAGCCTTATACTTACTACCGGGCCTGATCTTTTACCGGACAGGAGTGGATAAAGTGGCCCGCTCTACCACAGTAGAGACAAAGTCCTTGGGATCTCCGCCTCTCCCTCTCCTCCCGGGAGAGACGAGCTCTCCCCACCTGCATGGGTTCGTGAGCGGAGGCTGAACTGGCCGTGTTCCCGCTGCTGGCATGCCAACCCTCCGTGTCGTTATACTGTCTGTTAGGGTATGCTCGGCGGCCAATACGACTCAGACGAGCGTCGACCCTCAATGCTAGTTCCACTAGTCCATTTAAACTCCTGGGAAGGTCCAGAACATAAATCTCCTTCTGGATCCGGTCCTCCAGCCCATGCAGGAACATGTCCCACTGCGCCTCCTCGTTCCACTGACATTCTGCGGCCAGAGTGCGGAATTGAATGGAGTATTCCGATACTGAACGGTCTCCTTGGCGAAGGTCAGCGAGTAGTCTGGCCGCCTCCCTACCCGCCACAGCCCGATCGAAGACCCTTCTCATCTCCTCGGAGAGTGTCTGGAAGGAGGTGCAGCATGGGTCCTGGTTCGCCCACACCGCCGATCCCCAAAGGGCCGCTTTGCCTGATAGCAGTGTGAGTACGAATGCTACCTTAGACTGTTCACGGTTGAAGGTCCGTGGCTGCAACGAGAAATGCATGGAACATCTCGTCAGAAAAGCTCTGCAATAGTCAGGATCACCTGAATAACCCTCTGGTGTCGGTAGCCGTGGCTCTAGCTGGGAATCCGGCTCTGGCGGGGCGTGTTGAACTGCCGGTGTAGGTGGCGCAGCGAGACCCCCCAGATGTTGTAATTGTTGGGTCAGCTGGGATACCTGCGTCGCAATGGCTTGTACTGCCCGACCTGTGCTAGAGATGTTCTCCTCTTGTTGGTCCATTCTCGTGATACTGCGGGAAATGAATTCGGTCAGACTCGTTGAACTCGCTGCATCCATGATGTGGTCAGATCGTTCTGTCACAATACAGAGGCGGATGCAAGATGCAAGCAACGATGGTTTAATGAAATAGTTTACAGCATCAACAGGACAGACAGAATATACTCAGACAGAATCCAACCCAGGGCCTAGGGCACATCCTCTGATGATAGCGTGCTGAGAAATCCAAGGGAGTGAGTCCGGCTGGGTAGGAAGGAGCACAGCAGATAATCCCCACAAGGGCTGCGAGAGAAAGAGCACTGACACACGACACAACCTCAGGGAAGAAACAACGATCTGACAACAAGAAACACAGGTTACAGAACATATAAAGGGGAAGATAATTAATTCCAGCTGGCGCAGACAATCAGGCCAAGATTGGAAACCACGCCCACACAAACACAGGAGAGAGAGAGAGAGAGAGAGAGAGAGAGGCAGTGGATTCATGAACCGTGACACCATGGTGGGGTGACTGAATTTAATATGCATTTACACACCAACACTAACCATGGTGGGGTGACTGAATTTAATAGTTACACACCAACACTAACCATGGTGGGGTGACTGAATTTAACAGTTACACACCAACACTAACCATGGTGGGGTGACTGAATTTAATATACAGTTATACACCAAAACTAACCATGGTGGGGTGACTGAATTTAATATACATTTACACACCAACACTAACCATGGTGGGGTGACTGAATTTAATATACAGTTATACACCAAAACTAACCATCGTGGTGTGACTGAATTTAATATACAGTTATACAACAACACTAACCATGGTGGGGTGACTGAATTTAATATACAGTTACACACCAACACTAACCATGGTGGGGTGACTGAATTTAATATACAGTTATACAACAACACTAACCATGGTGGGGTGACGGAATTTAATATACAGTTACACACCAACACTAACCATGGTGGGGTGACTGAATTTAATATACAGTTATACAACAACACTAACCATGGTGGGGTGACTGAATTTAATATACAGTTACACACCAACACTAACCATGGTGGGGTGACTGAATTTAACAGTTACACACCAACACTAACCATGGTGGGGTAACTGAATTTTATATACAGTTATACAACAACACTAACCATGGTGGGGTGACTGAATTTAACAGTTACACACCAACAATAACCATGGTGGGGTGACTGATTTTAATATACATTTACACACCAACACTAACCATGGTGGGGTGACTGAATTTAATAGTTACACACCAACACTAACCATGGTGAGGTGACTGAATTTAACAGTTACACACCAACACTAACCATGGTGGGGTGACTGAATTTAATATACAGTTATACACCAACACTAACCAGGGTGGGGTGACTGAATTTAATATACAGTTATACACCAAAACAAACCATGGTGGGGTGACTGAATTTAATATAGAGAGTTATACAACAACACTAACCATGGTGGGGTGACTGAATTTAATATACATTTACACACCAACACTAACCATGGTGGGGTGACTGAATTTAATATACAGTTATACAACAACACTAACCATGGTGGGGTGACTGAATTTAATATACAGTTACACACCAACACTAACCATGGTGGGGTGACTGAATTTAACAGTTACACACCAACACTAACCATGGTGGGGTAACTGAATTTTATATACAGTTATACACCAACACTAACCATGGTGGGGTGACTGAATTTAACAGTTACACACCAACACTAACCATGGTGGGGTGACTGAATTTAATATACAGTTATACACCAACACTAACCAGGGTGGGGTGACTGAATTTAATATACAGTTATACACCAAAACTAACCATGGTGGGGTGACTGAATTTAATATACAGTTATACAACAACACTAACCATGGTGGGGTGACTGAATTTAATAGTTACACACCAACACTAACCATGGTGGGGTGACTGATTTTAACAGTTACATACCAACACTAACCATGGTGGGGTGACTGAATTTAACAGTTACACACCAACACTAACCATGGTGGGGTGACTGAATTTAACAGTTATACACCAACACTAACCATGGTGGGGTGACTGAATTTAACAGTTATACACCAACACTAACCATGGTGGGGTGACTGAATTTAATAGTTACACACCAACACTAACCATGGTGGGATTACTGAATTTAACAGTTACACACCAACACTAACCATGGTGGGATTACTGAATTTAACAGTTACACACCAACACTAACCATGGTGGGGTGACTGAATTTAATATACAGTTACACACCAACACTAACCATGGTGGGATGACTGAATTTAATAGTTACACACCAACACTAACCATGGTGGGATTACTGAATTTAACAGTTACACACCAACACTAACCATGGTGGGATTACTGAATTTAACAGTTACACACCAACACTAACCATGGTGGGGTGACTGAATTTAACAGTTATACACCAACACTAACCATGGTGGGGTGACTGAATTTAACAGTTATACACCAACACTAACCATGGTGGGGTGACTGAATTTAATATACAGTTATACAACAACACTAACCATGGTGGGGTGACTGAATTTAATATACAGTTACACACCAACACTAACCATGGTGGGGTGACTGAATTTAACAGTTACACACCAACACTAACCATGGTGGGGTAACTGAATTTTATATACAGTTATACAACAACACTAACCATGGTGGGGTGACTGAATTTAACAGTTACACACCAACAATAACCATGGTGGGGTGACTGATTTTAATATACATTTACACACCAACACTAACCATGGTGGGGTGACTGAATTTAATAGTTACACACCAACACTAACCATGGTGAGGTGACTGAATTTAACAGTTACACACCAACACTAACGATGGTGGGGTGACTGAATTTAATATACAGTTATACAACAACACTAACCATGGTGGGGTGACTGAATTTAATAGTTACACACCAACACTAACCATGGTGGGGTGACTGAATTTAACAGTTACATACCAACACTAACCATGGTGGGGTGACTGAATGTAACAGTTACACACCAACACTAACTATGGTGGGGTGACTGAATTTAACAGTTACACACCAACACTAACCATGGTGGGATTACTGAATTTAACAGTTACACACCAACACTAACCATGGTGGGATTACTGAATTTAACAGTTACACACCAACACTAACCATGGTGGGGTGACTGAATTTAACAGTTATACACCAACACTAACCATGGTGGGGTGACTGAATTTAACAGTTATACACCAACACTAACCATGGTGGGGTGACTGAATTTAACAGTTATACACCAACACCAACCATGGTGGGGTGACTGAATTTAACAGTTACACACCAACACTAACCATGGTGGAGTGTTCTTCCAGCTGATCTTCTCTGAGCTGGAGATTGCCCAGCATGCTCTGCTCCACTTCACCGGTGAGCGGAGCTACCACCTTTGATATTGATTAACTACAAATACTTCACGTCCTTTGTATCAATATCTGCTGCAGCCGAGAGGTTTTTGGGGCTCCAAGACTTCACAGCAGAAGCACTACAAGACTTTTGTCACCAGGAAATGTCCTGCCCTCACAGGAGGATTCTGAGGCTGTGTTGGACCTGATTAGAATGAGGTTTTTACAGAAAAGCAGGTTGATTTTGTTTAGTTCATTTCTTTTTTGGTAGTTTGTGTGATATTTGATTTATTTTTACCCATATGTTATTTTTGGGGATCCTTATCCACCCACACAGTAGGTGGCGGAATGCACATTTAGTTGTTGCGAATGCCATTATACCATAGAAGAAGAGAGAGAGACAGACAGACAGACAGACAGACAGACAACGGTCTAGACACCCTCAGGCAGTGATGCCAACTTAGCAATTTTGTTGCTATATTTAGCAACTTTTTTTCCAAACAGCACCTAAAAACAAATGTAGCTAATTTTAAAAATGTATTTGGAACTTGTGGCAACTTTTGAAAAATTACTCAAACGCTAAAACGCACATATTTTCCCTCTAAATGACACAAAACCGATTTTCTCTGTCACAACACACGTGCCTGGCTGCAAAAGTGCATTGTGAGTGACGCCAGCAGCAATTTCAGCAAATTGCAAATCATTGTTGGCTGACTGCAGCAGCAGTAGTATGTGTTCGACGAGATCTTGAACAGAACTTACAACAATCAACATGTCTCAATCAAAATTGTACAGCCAGAAGTACAGAAAAGAGTGGGAGTACCTGGATTTAAAGGGTGGCTGAAGCCAGTAATTGGGGATGATTGTTGGGCATACTGTGCGTACTGCAAATCAGATATGCTTGCAAAAATGTATGACATCAAAAAACATTATGCTACAGCAAAGCATATAAATAAATCAAAACCGTACAACCCCACAACGCAGTCTACATTACCACAGTTGGTTAAAAAAGTGGATAACTGCAAAAGCTACTATGGCAATGGCCACTGCAGAGCATTGTTCGCTGCTAGCATGCGACCATTTAGGTATGGCTTGCAAAGTTGCCTTTTCAGATTCTGTGGCAGCAACAAACTTCCAAATGCACTGCACCAAGTTACACAGAAATGATTAGGGGAATACTGGCTCCTTATTTTCTCAAAAGGGTAACATCAGATGTGGGGGATGAGAAGTTCAGTCTCCTTTTGGATGAGTCCACTGATGTCAGTGTCTCGAAATACCTGGGTGTGGTGATTCGGTATTTCAGTGCTTAAAAAAGAACCGTTGTGTCCACATTTCTCAGGCTGGTTGTCTGGGAGGGTGGCGATGGCAGATCAATAGCAAAGGCGGTAGTTGAGTTTCTTGAGAAGGGCAACCTTAAAAAAGAGAATCTTCACAGTATTGGCACTAATAATGCGTCTGTGATGACTGGGGTACACAACGGGGTGCACATGATTTTAAAGGTAGAATGTGCATTGCCCAATTTGGTACTCATCCGTGATGTGTGCCATTCTTTACAATTGGCTGTCTCTGCAGCATCCAAAGAAACCATCCCTAGGAGTGTTGAGTACTTAATCAGGGAAACCTACAACTGGTTTTCCATTTCCCCAAAATGGCGCGAGGCGTACAAAGCAGTGTATGCCACCATTAATTGTGTCCAGAAACCCCTGCAGGTCACCAAAGTGTGTGCCACACGTTGGCTATCGATTGAGTCTGCGGTAACTCGTATATTGAGCCAGTGGGAAGAACTGAAACTCCACTTTGAGTTGACCAAGGCCAGTGAGCGTTGCTACATGGTGGATGTTCTCCACACCATGTACATGGACAAGACCAACTATGTCTACCTGACATTCTTGAAATCAAGTTGCAGTGAAGTAATTTGAGGGAGAGCAAACAGATCCTGTCAAGCTTTTGGACAATCTGGTACACCTCTTAACATCAATTTGCAGCAGAGTAGTCAACCCTATGGCAAAAATGGATGTCCTGAATGATGCCATTGATGGACATCTCAGTCCATCACCATGTACCAACTCAGTCTTGCGCCAGAGGACAAAAAGGTATTTCGGAGACAGTGCATCAACTACATTGTTGCTTTAAGCAAGGAGCTGCAAGCAAGGCTCCCAGACAACCTTGAAGCCTTGCGAAACAACATGGCCTTGTTCAGTGTTAAGGAAACGCTAAAGCACAACAAAGGCACCACTGAAATTATTAAAGTAGCTGAGCTACTGGGGTACCAGCCCCAAACAATTGATAAAATTGTTTCCCAATGGAGAAACATCCAGCTGTTTAGGTGGGACTCAACTGAAAATACAGTCGAGTTTTGGAGTGAACTCAATAACTACACGGACTCTTCCGGGTCAAATCCATTTGAAGAACTGTGCAAAGCTGCACTCGCTGCCCTCTCCTTGCCACACTCAAATGCGGAGGTTGAACGGCTGTTCAGTCAAATGAGTGTGGTCAAGTCAAAGTTAAGAAATAGAATGTCACTGCACACTCTCAACTCCATACTCCTGGTGCGGTATGGACTGAAGCTGGCTGGTGAAACCTGTTACCAGCATAAACTACCAAGTGAAGTTCTGCAGCAGTTTGGCACCACAGCAGCATACAGCTTTAAAGCCACTCCATCCTCTACTGCTGGTTCCAGCTCCGTGACAATGCAGTTGGACAGTGAAGAGGATTTCCTTGCCAATCTATGACTCATCATATTTACAGTACGTAGGCAAGGAGTGGGCTTTCTGGAACTGGCGGAGACACACAGCTGATGGTGGCAGTGTGTACTGCAGTGGGTGCGAAAACAGTGGCAATATCTGAAGGAAACCATCGAGCAGCTAGCCAGCCAAGCAGCACAACAACCTGGAGAGAGCTGGAGAGAGATGCCTAGCACATACATCATTATTTGAGTTAAGTTGCTTATTCAATAAGATAGCATATATACCTTGTTATTTGCCTGTACCTATAATTGTTGATCAGTTAGGTAGCATGTTAACTAACTACCAATACACTGCTTAAAACTAGGATTGTTCAGAATGTGTAGGTTTACTAGTTATAAATAAAATGTAATTGTTCAATAATGTGTAATTGTTCAATAATTCAATGTGTTGTGTTTAAAAATAAAAATGTGATAATATAAAATGTGTTGTGTTTATATTACTTTTACAAATAAAAGTATATGATAATAAACAAACAAATCTAAACTAACAAATGTCAAATCATATTTTTCGCCGAGATAATTTTTATATGTTATTTTTTTCATGTGATATTTATATATATTTTTTCACTTTTTTTATTTTTATTAACAGTAACATGCAAAACATAAACATAACAGTCAGAGGGATTCCACAAAGAAATGATAAAAAAATAAAATAAAACTCATCCACATTATATCAATTAAAATACAGGCATATAGCGAAGAATTTTTTTTGACATTTTGTTTTGTATACGTTTCAAAGACTCTAAATAGTTTTACAAATCAGATAAAAAAATTAAGAAAAGGGCCTTTTTCTTCATACATTTTGATTTGTGTATGAAAAATGTTCCAAATAAAATAAAGAGATTTATGACATATTCACATTCAATTGTGGAATCAGTGTAGAAAAATAATGTCAAACTTAGATTTCAATGGTTGTATGCAAAATGAGGACAAGATATAGTTTTACATCAGTCCAGAACACTTCACTATATAACAATGACAGAATAAGTGTTCAATTAGAGTCTACGTAATGACGTTACGCAGTTTTACGTTATTATGTATTGACGGCATCACGCAATGACATCATAACGTCTATTAGCAACAAATCAACTTCCTCTGGAAATTAGTTGGCAACACTGAGCGGAATGCGGCGAAAGCACCTACCGGTAACTTAGCATTCAATCTAAAGCCATCCTTTTGTTTCAACTCCTCCACTGATCTTTAGAATTTACCCTAGACAAATTATGGACTTCTAGTATCAAACATGTTTTGTTCTGATTTGTTTATTTCATGTTCAGGCCGATATCTGGCTGTTAGCATTGCAACGTCTTTCGATGATGAGAATTTTCACAGACCTGTTCTGAATACCTGATTGTACTTTAGTATTTCTGATGAGAGACTTGCAAATGTATTAGAATAAAAAAAAAACGTGTTTCGAAATGCTGCGTTCGCAGAACACGTGTCCGCATCTAGCTAGGTCACATGAGAACCTACGTTATTTAATGGTTGGCTAGCTACCGGGGTTGTAACTGAAATTAGTGTTGACTTTATATTATTTTCTCCTTTCAAGATGCCGACGACTCGAATGTGCTGCTCTGGTAAGCAACATATTACTTAAATGCCTGCTTACGTGGTGGTTTTACTTAGCAACTAGCTAACCACGTGCCATGTTAGCTAGTATGCTAGCTTGCCATT
This sequence comes from Salvelinus fontinalis, assembly GCF_029448725.1. Lineage (NCBI taxonomy): Eukaryota > Metazoa > Chordata > Actinopteri > Salmoniformes > Salmonidae > Salvelinus > Salvelinus fontinalis. The sequence continues at coordinate 9,233 of NW_026602283.1, read as the reverse complement.
TAGGTGTGACCGGACCATCAGTCGTTATAAACCCAACGTTAGGTCTCTGCTACGGTGATGATAAAATGAACTCTCTCTTACCGAATCAGTCTTTGAAGAAGCAACTTCTTTACCAGATTCTGAGTAGCAGTTGGCCCCTGACTCGACTGTCGTTGCTGCGTTAATGACACCCTATTCTCAATAGTGTACTACTAATAACGTTGATCTGGTCAGAAGTAGTTCACTGTATTGGAAATACGCTTCCATTAGCGACGATATCAATGTCGTGTTCTAAATGCCTGCGTATTGCCTGTTCATGAAGGGACCTCCCTATCTTCCCCCTGATCAACAGAAATGCAGGACAGATGCCAGGGAAGTCAAGAAGACTGACACGTGAGTGCATTGACTTACCACCAGGAACATTAGATGTGTTCAGCTTGTCAGCCCTTCGCCTTAAAGGTAAAGGTCCTGTGCCCTAAATCCCCAAGTATCTTTGTGTGCACTTGGAAAACTGTCATGGATTTTCAACTAAATAGGGAAGTGCACCCTTTGGGGTGGGGTGGACTTTCAGGTGGTAACTGACTCACACGTGACTGGCTGTAAATGATGATCCTCAATGACAAGCATATATCTGATTTTTGGTGATGCTAACTTTGATCTGATGGCCTCCTTGTCCTGTGTTCCAAAGCCTCTTGTAGTAATATACAGACTAGTAAGTCAATAACATGGATGTGTTCTTTGCTCAGGTCTGCATTACTTGTGACACGACTTCCTGACTTAAAGGCATCTGAACAGATTCTCCACTTGGAGTTCCATTCTGGAATAGGAATGTGTGCTGGTGAGTTCCATTTGAGTTTATTCACTGGTGTTCAGGACAGTTCTAATGGCACCATTTCTATATGGTCACTACCTCCGGGCTTTATATGATGATCCATTGACAAGCATATGTCTGATTATTTTGTGAAGCTACTGTTTATTCTGATGGGCTCTATTTAAGAACTTTCTATCTTCTCATAGAAGCCAGGCAAAACCTAACATTTATTTTGTGATTCCTTCTATAGAATACCTGATTCCAGACCACGAGACTGATGCGCTTTGTGAAAATCCAGGTTAGTGAAATGTTAAGACACTAGTACCCCACTTCCCTTTATAGTGCACGACCGTAGACCAGGACCCATGCACTATAAAGGGAATAGGGTGTGACTTTTTGGATGCAGGCATGGTCCCCTTTTGGCTGGCCAACTGTACGAGATGGCTACCGGGACATGCTACAGTCCCAATGATGAAGAACTTAGCTCACTTTGAACCGATGTGAAACGACATGAACTACTGAGTGACTGTAGCTAATGCAGCAGTTAGTCATCAATTCCTCAATCATCACACTAATAAAATGTTTATCTTTCATTCTTCAGGGTTTGAGTGCTGTGGTCAGTGGAATTGCAGCGTGGACGCCAACATACTGGTAAGTTGTGGTTCTGAAACTGTCCTAAATAGTGCCCTCTATAGTACACTACATTTTACCAGAGCTTTATGGGCCCTAGTCAGAAGTAGTGCACTAGAAAGGGATGTCTTTCCCAGAATAACAATCGTTCTCTGCAACCACATGATAAACCTTTTGGAATCTCGTTTGTCTGACTTCCTGTTGATGATAAATTACCTGACACCCTGCAGGGTAAAGAACCATCGCTTGACTGTCTTGTTGCAGCCTAGTTTCACGTCCTCCATTTTGTCTTACAGTTGACTGTCCTGACACAAGATGGCTGTTCTGGGCTGCTCTAAGCTATGCAGGTAAGGATGGATCCTGTCTAAATGTATATAACATGTTTGAGGGATCCCGTCCTTCTGCTGAACATGATGAATATTCTCTTTGGAATCTCGTTCGTCTGAACTCCTGTTGAGAAAAGGAATAGCTGACTTCAGCAGAGGGCTACGTAACCTGTCATAAAGGCTACATATGTCATGTCTAACCCCTCCGTGTGCCTGCCTGGTATCTGGTCCCCATCCAGACTTTAACCTGAAGCATATGTCTTCGTAGGTTCTTGTGTTTGTGGCTGAACAAGGAGCCGTGATGCCAACTAGACTGGTGAGTTTTGGTTAATGAGTACGTTCGGTAATTGTCATGGGTAATGAATCTCTAGTCATTGTATCTTAACCAGAGCCTCTTCCTTAGTCTATAACCAGTCTAGTGTTAACTCTGAACGGTTGATGTTTGGTAGTCGTGGTGACTCTGGCTCCTAGTGATGACACCCGCACGTGTCTTACGCCCTGCGTCGACGACAGAACCTGCAAAGGTGGACCCACTGGCGTTGCCAGGGCAACAAGGGGACAGCTGATTGGGGTTACCAACTGTCTGATGGGACCAGAGACTCACAAAATAGCATTTGGCTTTGCATTGTCGATCCAAAATGGCTGCCATTTGATTTAATATCAAGAAGTAGATGCAGAATCATTCATGAAATGCTAGTAGCAGCACAAGTGACTGGGGTGGATGGGCCACTCAGGATGTAGTCAGTTAATTTATATTTCCATGCAGTACCATCAATATAGTTTAAGCAGGATTGAAGTTAGAATACTGACTTCCAAATAACTAGTGTCCTGATGTAGTACAGGGCCCTTGTCAGCACTTTCCCATATTTAGTCTCTCAGGGTGGTAGTGCTGGTCTAGGATCAGTTGTTACCTCCCCAGCTGATTGGTTACCCCTCTGATCTATCAGACAATAAAGCAGTCTTTAATGTAGTGCTGTTCAGCATGTTTATTTGGACTCTTCTCCTTCAGGTCCTGATGGTCCTGGTGGTGGTACCAGACTGGTCACTAGAAGATGCCTGTTACTGAACTACCACAAGGTGTGTATGATTGACTTTACTTCTGTCCTTTATAATGTAGAAGTGATGATTTCATGTTACCGCCCCAGTCTGATGTTAAGCTGACTGATTGGTTAGTGAACTGATCTATACTCTAGCAGTGAGGTCTGGTCCTGAGGACCCAGAGGAGTGGTGGGTCCCCAGGATTAGATAATGCTGTGCTGTAGACTGATCTAATGTCTGACCACTAGTTCTTACAATATCACTTAATTATCCCTCAACTCTCCTCCCCCAGTTGATGTCCTTGTGGGTCTGCAGTCTTCAGGAAGGTGTGTATGATTGTGTTTTTACAGCATCTTCATTCACTGACCTTTCACCTCTTGCACTTGGTACCAACTCCACCTACCTTCTACCTATTCATTAACATCACTGAGGGAACTACAATTCCCATTAACTCTTAACTACAGCGCACACCCACCATACTGAACATTCTGGAATGCTTTATGATGAAAGTTCCTTCACAGTTGGTTGGCTTCTGTCCGGTGCTCTTTGGCTGGCATCAACGCAGGTTTCCCATCGGTCCTCCTGTGGGTTGGGCAGACACTGACAAGCCTGCTTTTGTAGAGGGGGCAGGGGTAAGGTGGTCTGCCTGCCTGGAGGGAGGGTGTCTGGGTGGGGAGCTTGTAGCCAGACCTTGGACTACTGGCTGGATGGCTACAATGACTGAACCATGGTCTGATCTCGTCTCAGAATGCTCTGCATATAGTCTGCAGTACCTAATGTACTTCTGCATAATGTTTAATTTGGTATCTGTTCCTTCCAGGTCCTAACTGTTCCAGCCTGGCCACTGGAGAACTGTTGCTGCACTACCTCAAGGTGTGTAGGATCAACTTTGATCTGTTGCCATTTACTTCTGTCCTTTATAATGTAGAAGTGATGATTTCCTGTTACCGCCCCAGTCTGATGTTAAGCTGACTGATTGGTTACTGAACTGATCTATACTCTAGAGCAATGTTTCACAATCCTGGTTCTGGGGACCTAGATGTAAGGCTTTGTTTAGACACAGCTCAATTCGTATCTTTCACTAATTAGTCTTGAGTAATCCGATCAGTAAAGATCTGGTGTGATAAACACCAATTAGTGGAAATCTGAATTGGTCTGCCTGTGTAAACGCAGCATTATTCACCAAATTCAATCAAGGGTTTGAGTGTAATCAGGTGTAGGGTGTGTTAGTGGAATTAAATAATTCCTATAATGTACTCATTAATTAAATTCAATCTGTCTATTTATAAGAATTTGTAAGATAATTATTAACATAAAATAGACAGGATACAGTCTTATTTAAATTAGATAATTGGGTTTATTCTCGGAGCAAGCTGCCATTTAATCATAAACACAGGTTTATATACAAGATATGACGTCATAGGTTACAGAATTAAGTCTCACAAATTGAAAACCGGTTCAAAAGTTCATTCCAACTTCACAGGGCACATGAAACACCATATAATCATTTATCCTGAAGGCTCACTATAATTGATTACCACTTTAGCAGACCATTCAAGATAATGGAAGACCTAAAAAGTTTATCTAAACACCTCAGGGCCAAGTTGGGTCAGTTCAACCATAGTTTAACGACCTTTTCTACTTGTTTTATGACCCACAACACACCTTTTTTCACCAGGCATGCAGAGTTCAATTAGTTATAGTTTTATCTAAAGCTAGAATTTGTTAACTATTTATTAACAAAATTCCTGACAGGTGGTATTCAGGTTTTCACTGGCAGTGCTGTCCCAGCATATTAACACTTCACACGTTGAGTTGTGAATTCTGTCCTGTAATTAGATCACCTGGTCAACAGTGAGGGACTCACAATGCTCTGGTCTCATTCTTGTAAACAAACACCATGTGACTGGACCTACTGTAAAATACATAAGTAGCTATCAATATAAACTTCATAGAAATAATGTTATTGGTGAAACCCTGTTTTCCAAATACCCTGGTATACCACCCAAGCCTAGTTCTGGGGGGGGGACACTTGTTGACAGTTTTGGGTCCCCAGGATTAGAATACACTGCTATAGACTGATCTCATGTCTGACTACAAGGTCACTTCATGCTTTCCTACTTTCTCCCTCTAGGTTTCTGCCCCCCTGGTTGAGGTCCGAGTGTCTGCCGTGTTTGGAAAGGTGTGTGACTTTTGACAGCATTGTAATGCTCCACATTAAGCATTCTGGAATGTTGTAAATGATGAAGCATTAACCCTAACAGCCCAGTTTGGTGGCAATCCTGTCCTGTGCTCTGGGCTGGATAAAGGTCTGGCCTCCCATCGGCCCTCCTGTGGGTTGGGCAGACACTGACAAGCCTGCTCTCTGTGCTGGGGCAGGGGTAAGGTGGGCTGCCTGCCTGGAGGGGGGGTGTCTGGGTGGGGGCTTGACCCCAGACCCTGGACCACTGGCTAGATGGCCGCAATGACTGAACTAAAATCCTGATCTGGTTTCAGAATGCTCTGAATGGAGTCTAGTAATCTAAGATTGGGATTATTTGGTTTTAAAACTGTTCTGTCTTTTTAGAGCTTGTTGGCTGCTGAAGTGTTGCTGTGCTGGTGGAGCGGGAAGGTGTGTAGTGGGAATGACTTACGGTTCCAGTATTATAATACACTGAGTATAGAGGACAGTAAACCTTCCTAATATTGAGTTTGCCCTCAGAACAGCCTCAGTTGTCTACAAGGTGTCAAAGCGTTCCACAGGGCTGTTGGCCCGTGACACAACTGTGGGTCGGCATTGGAGTCAAGTTAGCTGGATGTGGGCCTCCCGGGTGGAGCAGTGGTCTAGGGCACTGCATCGCAGTGCTAACTGCGCCACGAGTCTCTGGGTTCGCCCCAGGCTCTGTCGCAGCCGGCCGCGACCGGGAGGTCCGTGGGGCGACGCACAATTGGCATAGCGTCGTCCGGGTTAGGGAGGGTTTGGCCGGTAGGGATTCCCTTGTCTCATCGCGCTCCAGCGACTCCTGTGGCGGGCTGGGCGCAGTGCGCTAACCAAGGGGGCCAGGTGCACGGTGTTTCCTCCGACACATTGGTGCGGCTGGCTTCCGGGTTGGAGGCGAGCTGTGTTAAAGAAGCAGTGCGGCTAGGTTGGGTTGTGCTTCGGAGGACGCACGGCTTTCGACCTTCGTCTCTCCCGAGCCCGTACGGGAGTTGTAGCGATGAGACAAGATAGTAATTACTAGCGATTGGATACCACGGAAATTGGGGAGAAAAGGGGATAAAAATTATATATAAAAAAAAAAAGTTAGCTGTATGTCCTTTGGGTGGTGGACCAGTGTTGATACACATAAGAGACTGTTGCTCTTGACAAACCCAGAAGTGTTTCATTTGAGCTAAACCGGTCCACCTGGCACCTACCATACCCCATCCAAAGGAACGTAAATCCTTTGTATTGCCTTTCTCAACTTTTGGCCAAGACTGTATATGTATTATAATGGAAAAGGGGGGCAGATCAATATTAGGAAGATGTTGTTAATGTACTGTTGAATGTTCCTCTTGGATCATCACACTGACCCAAGTCATCTCACTATTTTCCCTCTAGCTCTCCTACACTGACAAGCCCTCTTGCACTCCTGTTTGGTCAGCTAGGAAGTGGGACGTCTTGTTGGAACTGGGGAAAACCAGGCCAAGTCAATTCAACAGTGTGACTGTTTTGTTGTATAAATAAATCTACAAATTAATGCTCGTTGTATTTCTCTTTCTTGGTGGTAGTAAATCAGACTTGGTGAATTTGGCCATTTTGAATGAACCATGTGGTCTGAAATCAATACTGAACAATGTGACATTTCCTTCATATCATTATGTAGTTATTCTAGGTGGTTTTAAACATGCACATGTTATGGGGGTTGACTTTGTTCACTGGCTATAGAAAGTTGACTGAAATATTTTAAGCTGTTGTGTTTTTGGGAGGAATTTATTGTGAGATGCATGTTTCGTCATGGAGTGTACTTTAACGATACGGTGGGACAATTTTAAAGCTAATATATGGAACAGGCTTGGTTTACACTGATATCAAAACCGCTAAAGATGGTGGCTAAATAGAGCATTCATCCAAGTAAATTCCGGTATATCTAACGGGTGGTATCATGGACATTAATGTGCCAGTTTGTAGTCCCGAAAACCCCCCAAATGAGTTACCTCTGGTTCTTTCAACCATACCTCTGGTGGAAACAATCGTTTTTTTTAACCCCATCTGTTGGCCGTGAAGCACAGGGGTAGAGAATTTGGGCTCACTACAAAATATGAGCGTTTGCGCTTGAGGCTAGTTTCCCGGACACAGATTGAGCCTTACCTGGAACTTTATATTCGAATTTTGGTGAATAACAGGAGAAAAAAGCCGTCCTGTACAGTTTGCGTGCCGTTTAGTACTGGTCTGCGTCACACCTGTCATATTTTCCTGCAAGCATAAATTGGCTTTTAGGAGATTCTACATTTTCTGAGATCCGTTAACTTGACCATTATAGCAGGGGCTTTTAATTTCAGTACAAATGCTTCAATTGTGTGAACGTTAGCTGATCTCAGAAAAAGGTTAACGCCTGAATTTACCACAGATCTTGTTTTCAGTGTTGATGTCAAAACATTTTCCCAAGGATTTGTCCAACGATCCGTGGCGGAGTTGGTGCCCAACAAGATGCCATTACTCACTGCTCTCTATAGCAGCTGGGTCTGGTCGACCTAGTTAATTGAATGCAACACATTTTCCAGCGAATGATAGTCCCGTTTCCCATCCGTCTCAAACCTCATTGTGCCATTTTTGTGTGATGTATTGTCTCCACCTTCTTGCCTTTTGTGCTGTCGTCTGTGGCCACTAATGTTTGTACCATGTTTTGTGCTGCTACCATGTATTGTTGCTACTATGATGTGTTGTGTTGCTGCCTTGCTATGTTCTCTTAGCTCTCTCTTTATGTACTGTATTTATTTTGAATCCCAGGCTCCGTCCCCGCAGGACGCCTTTTGGTAGCCATCATTGTAAATACGAATTTGTTCTTTTGCCTAGTTAAAGGTTAAATAAAAAAATCAGCGCACCCTTTTTCTACATCTATCCTCTTCTAGTTAGTAGGATACAATACCTGTATGTTTCTAGTGGTGAACTGGGATAATGCAGCAGAACACCACTGGATAGAATACCTGTATGTCTCTAGTGGTGAACTGGGATAGTGCAGCAGAACACCACTGGATAGAATACCTGTATGTCTCTAGTGGTGAACTGGGATAGTGCAGCAGAACACCACTGGATAGAATACCTGTATGTCTCTAGTGGTGAACTGGGATAGTGCAGCAGAACACCACTGGATAGAATACCTGTATGTCTCTAGTGGTGAACTGGGATAGTGCAGCAGAACACCACTGGATAGAATACCTGTATGTCTCTAGTGGTGAACTGGGATAGTGCAGCAGAACACACCTGGATAGAATACCTGTATGTCTCTAGTGGTGAACTATGATAGTGCAGCAGAACACCACTGGATAGAATACCTGTATGTCTCTAGTGGTGAACTGGGATAGTGCAGCAGAATGCAACTGTCCTATAATCTTTGCCATTAAGTGTTTTGGCAATTTGATCAGGAATTAAGACTATTAGTGTAAGCGACAATGTATATTAAAAATAAGATTATTGTTATAAAATGTATTTTATCACTCAGATGGTTGGTATTTTCTGTGGCATTAAAAGGGTTTTAGTCTGACATTGGACATGATGCCAAATAACCTTTCACCTGACTGATGCATGCTTTCATTAAAGGAAAATTCCACCCAAAACGGTCTTTTGGTATTTGCAAAATGCATCATATGGGGATTTCTGTATTTTGAAAGTTACATATCGTGACAACTTGATTATTGACAAGCAAAACATTTTGGGACTATGTTACAATGGACTAATGAAACAAATACCAAAATATGGTTTTTGGATGGAGTTTTCCTTCAACTGGTTTCTAGAACTCCCTGGAAAACTGTATTTTATGGTATTATTCTGTAGTGATGAAATTAAAACCTTTTCAAGACATGAAGTCAAACCGTTACACACCAACACTAACCATGGTGGGGTGACTGAATTTAATATACAGTTATACACCAACACTAACCAGGGTGGGGTGACTGAATTCAATATACAGTTATACACCAAAACCAACCATGGTGGGGTGACTGAATTCAATATACAGTTATACAACACTAACCATGGTGGGGTGACTGAATTTAATATACAGTTATACAACAACACTAACCATGGTGGGGTGACTGAATTTAACAGTTACACACCAACACTAACCATGGTGGGGTAACTGAATTTTATATACAGTTATACAACAACACTAACCATGGTGGGGTGACTGAATTTAATATAGTTATACACCAACACTAGCCATGGTGGGGTGACTGAATTTAATATACAGTTATACAACAACACTAACCAT
>NW_026602282.1:0-21318 GCF_029448725.1 Salvelinus fontinalis | reverse complement strand
CACTAACAGAGTGCATCAAACACGATTTAGAGCTTGTTTCAGAAAAAGTGTTTTTTTTTTCAATTTCATGCTTGAAACTTGCTGAAATTGGTTCCAAATCATCGAGTTTAAGCATAACTGCAAAGAATTTCACTAACAAAGTGCATCAAACACGATTTAGAGCTTGTTTCAGAAAAAGTGTTTTTTTTCAATTTCATGCTTGAAACTTGCTGAAATTGGTTCCAAATCATCCAGTTTAAGCATAACTGCAAAGAATTTCACTAACAAAGTGCATCAAACACGATTTAGAGCTTGTTTCAGAAAAAGTGTTTTTTTTTCAATTTCATGCTTGAAACTTGCTGAAATTGGTTCCAAATCAATGAGTTTAAGCATAACTGCAAAGAATTTCACTAACAAAGTGCATCAAACACGATTTAGAGCTTGTTTCAGAAAAAGTTTTTTTTTTTCAATTTCATGCTTGAAACTTAATGAAATCGGTTCCAAATCATCGAGTTTAAGCATAACTGCAAAGAATTTCACTAACAGAGTGCATCAAACACGATTTAGAGCTTGTTTCAGAAAAAGTGTTTTTTTTTTCAATTTCATGCTTGAAACTTGCTGAAATTGGTTCCAAATCATTCAGTTTAAGCATAACTGCAAAGAATTTCACTAACAAAGTGCATCAAACACGATTTAGAGCTTGTTTCAGAAAAAGTGGTTTTTTTTCAATTTCATGGTTGAAACTTGCTGAAATTGGTTCCAAATCATCCAGTTTAAGCATAACTGCAAAGAATTTCACTAACAGAGTGCATCAAACACGATTTAGAGCTTGTTTCAGAAAAAGTGTTTTTTTTTCAATTTCATGCTTGAAACTTGCTGAAATTGGTTCCAAATCATCCAGTTTAAGCATAACGCAAAGAATTTCACTAACAGAGTGCATCAAACACGATTTAGAGCTTGTTTCAGAAAAAGTGTTTTTTTTTCAATTTCATGCTTGAAACTTGCTGAAATTGGTTCCAAATCATCCAGTTTAAGCATAACTGCAAAGAATTTCACTAACAAAGTGCATCAAACACGATTTAGAGCTTGTTTCAGAAAAAGTGTTTTTTTTTCAATTTCATGCTTGAAACTTGCTGAAATTGGTTCCAAATCAATGAGTTTAAGCATAACTGCAAAGAATTTCACTAACAAAGTGCATCAAACACGATTTAGAGCTTGTTTCAGAAAAAGTGTTTTTTTTTTCAATTTCATGCTTGAAACTTGCTGAAATCGGTTCCAAATCATCGAGTTTAAGCATAACTGCAAAGAATTTCACTAACAGAGTGCATCAAACACGATTTAGAGCTTGTTTCAGAAAAAGTGTTTTTTTTTCAATTTCATGCTTGAAACTTGCTGAAATTGGTTCCAAATCATTCAGTTTAAGCATAACTGCAAAGAATTTCACTAACAAAGTGCATCAAACACGATTTAGAGCTTGTTTCAGAAAAAGTGGTTTTTTTTCAATTTCATGGTTGAAACTTGCTGAAATTGGTTCCAAATCATCCAGTTTAAGCATAACTGCAAAGAATTTCACTAACAAAGTGCATCAAACACGATTTAGAGCTTGTTTCAGAAAAAGTGGGTTTTTTTCAATTTCATGGTTGAAACTTGCTGAAATTGGTTCCAAATCATCCAGTTTAAGCATAACTGCAAAGAATTTCACTAACAAAGTGCATCAAACACGATTTAGAGCTTGTTTCAGAAAAAGTGTTTTTTTTTCAATTTCATGCTTGAAACTTGCTGAAATTGGTTCCAAATCAATGAGTTTAAGCATAACTGCAAAGAATTTCACTAACAAAGTGCATCAAACACGATTTAGAGCTTGTTTCAGAAAAAGTGGTTTTTTTTCAATTTCATGGTTGAAACTTGCTGAAATTGGTTCCAAATCATCCAGTTTAAGCATAACTGCAAAGAATTTCACTAACAGAGTGCATCAAACACGATTTAGAGCTTGTTTCAGAAAAAGTGTTTTTTTTTCAATTTCATGCTTGAAACTTGCTGAAATTGGTTCCAAATCATCCAGTTTAAGCATAACTGCAAAGAATTTCACTAACAGAGTGCATCAAACACGATTTAGAGCTTGTTTCAGAAAAAGTGTTTTTTTTTCAATTTCATGCTTGAAACTTAATGAAATCGGTTCCAAATCATCGAGTTTAAGCATAACTGCAAAGAATTTCACTAACAGAGTGCATCAAACACGATTTAGAGCTTGTTTCAGAAAAAGTGTTTTTTTTTTCAATTTCATGCTTGAAACTTGCTGAAATTGGTTCCAAATCATTCAGTTTAAGCATAACTGCAAAGAATTTCACTAACAAAGTGCATCAAACACGATTTAGAGCTTGTTTCAGAAAAAGTGGTTTTTTTTCAATTTCATGGTTGAAACTTGCTGAAATTGGTTCCAAATCATCCAGTTTAAGCATAACTGCAAAGAATTTCACTAACAGAGTGCATCAAACACGATTTAGAGCTTGTTTCAGAAAAAGTGTTTTTTTTTCAATTTCATGCTTGAAACTTGCTGAAATTGGTTCCAAATCATCCAGTTTAAGCATAACGCAAAGAATTTCACTAACAGAGTGCATCAAACACGATTTAGAGCTTGTTTCAGAAAAAGTGTTTTTTTTTCAATTTCATGCTTGAAACTTGCTGAAATTGGTTCCAAATCATCCAGTTTAAGCATAACTGCAAAGAATTTCACTAACAAAGTGCATCAAACACGATTTAGAGCTTGTTTCAGAAAAAGTGTTTTTTTTTCAATTTCATGCTTGAAACTTGCTGAAATTGGTTCCAAATCAATGAGTTTAAGCATAACTGCAAAGAATTTCACTAACAAAGTGCATCAAACACGATTTAGAGCTTGTTTCAGAAAAAGTGTTTTTTTTTTCAATTTCATGCTTGAAACTTGCTGAAATCGGTTCCAAATCATCGAGTTTAAGCATAACTGCAAAGAATTTCACTAACAGAGTGCATCAAACACGATTTAGAGCTTGTTTCAGAAAAAGTGTTTTTTTTTCAATTTCATGCTTGAAACTTGCTGAAATTGGTTCCAAATCATTCAGTTTAAGCATAACTGCAAAGAATTTCACTAACAAAGTGCATCAAACACGATTTAGAGCTTGTTTCAGAAAAAGTGGTTTTTTTTCAATTTCATGGTTGAAACTTGCTGAAATTGGTTCCAAATCATCCAGTTTAAGCATAACTGCAAAGAATTTCACTAACAAAGTGCATCAAACACGATTTAGAGCTTGTTTCAGAAAAAGTGGGTTTTTTTCAATTTCATGGTTGAAACTTGCTGAAATTGGTTCCAAATCATCCAGTTTAAGCATAACTGCAAAGAATTTCACTAACAAAGTGCATCAAACACGATTTAGAGCTTGTTTCAGAAAAAGTGTTTTTTTTTCAATTTCATGCTTGAAACTTGCTGAAATTGGTTCCAAATCAATGAGTTTAAGCATAACTGCAAAGAATTTCACTAACAAAGTGCATCAAACACGATTTAGAGCTTGTTTCAGAAAAAGTGGTTTTTTTTCAATTTCATGGTTGAAACTTGCTGAAATTGGTTCCAAATCATCCAGTTTAAGCATAACTGCAAAGAATTTCACTAACAGAGTGCATCAAACACGATTTAGAGCTTGTTTCAGAAAAAGTGTTTTTTTTTCAATTTCATGCTTGAAACTTGCTGAAATTGGTTCCAAATCATCCAGTTTAAGCATAACTGCAAAGAATTTCACTAACAGAGTGCATCAAACACGATTTAGAGCTTGTTTCAGAAAAAGTGTTTTTTTTTCAATTTCATGCTTGAAACTTGCTGAAATTGGTTCCAAATCATCCAGTTTAAGCATAACTGCAAAGAATTTCACTAACAAAGTGCATCAAACACGATTTAGAGCTTGTTTCAGAAAAAGTGTTTTTTTTTCAATTTCATGCTTGAAACTTGCTGAAATTGGTTCCAAATCAATGAGTTTAAGCATAACTGCAAAGAATTTCACTAACAAAGTGCATCAAACACGATTTAGAGCTTGTTTCAGAAAAAGTTTTTTTTTTTTCAATTTCATGCTTGAAACTTGCTGAAATCGGTTCCAAATCATCGAGTTTAAGCATAACTGCAAAGAATTTCACTAACAGAGTGCATCAAACACGATTTAGAGCTTGTTTCAGAAAAAGTGTTTTTTTTTCAATTTCATGCTTGAAACTTGCTGAAATTGGTTCCAAATCATCCAGTTTAAGCATAACTGCAAAGAATTTCACTAACAAAGTGCATCAAACACGATTTAGAGCTTGTTTCAGAAAAAGTGTTTTTTTTTCAATTTCATGCTTGAAACTTGCTGAAATTGGTTCCAAATCAATGAGTTTAAGCATAACTGCAAAGAATTTCACTAACAAAGTGCATCAAACACGATTTAGAGCTTGTTTCAGAAAAAGTGTTTTTTTTTTCAATTTCATGCTTGAAACTTGCTGAAATCGGTTCCAAATCATCGAGTTTAAGCATAACTGCAAAGAATTTCACTAACAGAGTGCATCAAACACGATTTAGAGCTTGTTTCAGAAAAAGTGTTTTTTTTTCAATTTCATGCTTGAAACTTGCTGAAATTGGTTCCAAATCATTCAGTTTAAGCATAACTGCAAAGAATTTCACTAACAAAGTGCATCAAACACGATTTAGAGCTTGTTTCAGAAAAAGTGGTTTTTTTTCAATTTCATGGTTGAAACTTGCTGAAATTGGTTCCAAATCATCCAGTTTAAGCATAACTGCAAAGAATTTCACTAACAAAGTGCATCAAACACGATTTAGAGCTTGTTTCAGAAAAAGTGGGTTTTTTTCAATTTCATGGTTGAAACTTGCTGAAATTGGTTCCAAATCATCCAGTTTAAGCATAACTGCAAAGAATTTCACTAACAAAGTGCATCAAACACGATTTAGAGCTTGTTTCAGAAAAAGTGTTTTTTTTTCAATTTCATGCTTGAAACTTGCTGAAATTGGTTCCAAATCAATGAGTTTAAGCATAACTGCAAAGAATTTCACTAACAAAGTGCATCAAACACGATTTAGAGCTTGTTTCAGAAAAAGTGTTTTTTTTTCAATTTCATGGTTGAAACTTGCTGAAATTGGTTCCAAATCATCCAGTTTAAGCATAACTGCAAAGAATTTCACTAACAGAGTGCATCAAACACGATTTAGAGCTTGTTTCAGAAAAAGTGTTTTTTTTTCAATTTCATGCTTGAAACTTGCTGAAATTGGTTCCAAATCATCCAGTTTAAGCATAACTGCAAAGAATTTCACTAACAGAGTGCATCAAACACGATTTAGAGCTTGTTTCAGAAAAAGTGTTTTTTTTTCAATTTCATGCTTGAAACTTGCTGAAATTGGTTCCAAATCATCCAGTTTAAGCATAACTGCAAAGAATTTCACTAACAAAGTGCATCAAACACGATTTAGAGCTTGTTTCAGAAAAAGTGTTTTTTTTTCAATTTCATGCTTGAAACTTGCTGAAATTGGTTCCAAATCAATGAGTTTAAGCATAACTGCAAAGAATTTCACTAACAAAGTGCATCAAACACGATTTAGAGCTTGTTTCAGAAAAAGTTTTTTTTTTTTCAATTTCATGCTTGAAACTTGCTGAAATCGGTTCCAAATCATCGAGTTTAAGCATAACTGCAAAGAATTTCACTAACAGAGTGCATCAAACACGATTTAGAGCTTGTTTCAGAAAAAGTTTTTTTTTTTCAATTTCATGCTTGAAACTTGCTGAAATTGGTTCCAAATCATTCAGTTTAAGCATAACTGCAAAGAATTTCACTAACAAAGTGCATCAAACACGATTTAGAGCTTGTTTCAGAAAAAGTTTTTTTTTTTCAATTTCATGCTTGAAACTTGCTGAAATTGGTTCCAAATCATCGAGTTTAACCTGTCTAGGATCAGCGTGGCGCTAGCGGCACCCCCCCCCCCCCCCCCCACTGAAAAACCAGTGCCGCGAAATTCAAAAAAAATATTTTTTTAAAATATTTAACTTTCACACATTAAAGTCCAATACAGCTAATGAAAGACACAGATCTTATGAATCCAGTCAACATTTCCGATTTTTAAAATGTTTTACAGGGAAGACACAATATGTAAAGATGTACATCTATTACCTAAAAACACATTAGCATATTCCACCATCTTTTATTTGTCCACCAACACCAGTAGCCATCACCAATTCGGCTAAACTAAGATATTTATAGCCCCTAACCAACAAAAAAACTCATTAGATGACAGTCTGATAACATATTTATGGTACGGGATAGGTTTTGTTAGAAAAAAGTGCATATTTCAGGTATATGGCATAGTTTACAATTGCACCCACCATCACAAATGGACTAGAATAATTACAATGAGCAACGTGTTTACCTAACTACTAATCATCAAACATTTCGTAAAAATACACAGCATACACGAATCGAAAGACACAGATCCTGTGAATACAGACAATATTTCAGATTTTCTAAGTGTCTTACAGCGAAAACACAATAAATCGTTATATTAGCTTAGCACATAGCAATTAGCAGCCCAGCATTGATTCTAGCCAAAGTGAGCGATAAAAGTCAACATCGCCAAAAGATATTAAATTTTTCACTAACCTTCTCAGAATTCTTCCGATGACACTCCTGTAACATCACATTACAACATGCATATACAGTTTGATCGAAAATGTTTATATTTAGCCACCAAAATCATGGTTAGACAATGTGAAATGTAGACAAGCTGGTAAAGAAAACGTCCTTGCGCCACTTAGACAGTGATCTACTCTTATACATAAATACTCATAAACGTGACTAAAAAATATAGGGTGGACAGGGATTGATAGACAATTTAATTCTTAATACAATTGCGTTATTACATTTTTTAATTTATCCTTACTTTTCAATACAGTTTGCGCCAAGCGAAGCTACGTCAAAAAACATGGCGTCCTAAGCCACTAAAATGTTTCGACAGAAACACGATTTATCATAATAAAAATGTCCTACCTTGAGCTGTTCTTCCATCAGTATCTTGGGCAAAGGATCCTTTCTTGGGAGCAATCGTCTTTTGGTGGAAAGCTGTCCTCTTGCCATGTGGAAATGTCAACTACGTTCGGGATGAACTGAAAAGCGTTTCCAACTTTTCACATCGTTGCAAAAATAAATGTCCCAAAATCGCACTAAACGGATATAAATTGCTATAAAACGCTTTAAATTAACTACTTTGTGATGTTTGTAACTCCTATAACGAGTGAAAAGATGACCGGAGAAATATAACAGGCTAAACTAACGCTTGGAACAGGAGAGGGTCGGTGTCTTCCACGCGCGTTACGCAGCAAGAAAAGACTTGCTAGCTAAAGGTTTTTTTCATTTGTAGGGCCTGTGAACGAGCAATCGAGCCCGTTGGAATCGTCATCACGTAAAGGCATCCAGGGGAAGACGTAAGAAGTGTCCGTATAGTCATAGCAACGACAGAGCCCTTTTAAATGACTTCAGAAAAGTGGCCAACGTTTCTCAAATCTGACTCCATGTCAGGGAAATTGCTGTAGAATGGGCTCTGTTCCACTTAGAGACAAAATTTCAACTCCTATAGAAACTATAGACTGTTTTCTATCCAATAATAATAATAATATGCATATTGTACGATCAAGGATTTTGTGGGAAGCCGTTTAAAAAATTAGCCACATTAGCATAAATAGTCTAAACAGCGCCCCCATCCCCAACAGGTTAACAGAGTGCATCAAACACGATTTAGAGCTTGTTTCAGAAAAAGTTTTTTTTTTTCAATTTCATGCTTGAAACTTGCTGAAATTGGTTCCAAATCATCGAGTTTAAGCATAACTGCAAAGAATTTCACTAACAAAGTGCATCAAACACGATTTAGAGCTTGTTTCAGAAAAAGTTTTTTTTTTTCAATTTCATGGTTGAAACTTGCTGAAATTGGTTCCAAATCATTCAGTTTAAGCATAACTGCAAAGAATTTCACTAACAAAGTGCATCAAACACGATTTAGAGCTTGTTTCAGAAAAAGTGTTTTTTTTTCAATTTCATGCTTGAAACTTGCTGAAATTGGTTCCAAATCATCGAGTTTAAGCATAACTGCAAAGAATTTCACTTAACAGAATGCATCAAACACGATTTAGAGCCTGTTTCAGAAAAAGTGTTTTTTTTTCAATTTCATGCTTGAAACTTGCTGAAATTGGTTCCAAATCATCCAGTTTAAGCATAACTGCAAAGAATTTCACTTAACAGAATGCATCAAACACGATTTAGAGCTTGTTTCAGAAAAAGTGTTTTTTTTTTCAATTTCATGCTTGAAACTTGCTGAAATTGGTTCCAAATCATCCAGTTTAAGCATAACTGCAAAGAATTTCACTAACAAAGTGCATCAAACACGATTTAGAGCTTGTTTCAGAAAAAGTTTTTTTTTTAAATTTCATGCTTGAAACTTGCTGAAATTGGTTCCAAATCAATGAGTTTAAGCATAACTGCAAAGAATTTCACTAACAAAGTGCATCAAACACGATTTAGAGCTTGTTTCAGAAAAAGTGTTTTTTTTTTTCAATTTCATGCTTGAAACTTGCTGAAATCGGTTCCAAATCATCCAGTTTAAGCATAACTGCAAAGAATTTCACTAACAGAGTGCATCAAACACGATTTAGAGCTTGTTCCAGATAAAGTTTTTTTTTTTCAATTTCATGCTTGAAACTTGCTGAAATTGGTTCCAATTCATTCAGTTTAAGCATAACTGCAAAGAATTTCACTAACAAAGTGCATCAAACACGATTTAGAGCTTGTTTCAGAAAAAGTGGTTTTTTTTCAATTTCATGCTTGAAACTTGCTGAAATTGGTTCCAAATCATCCAGTTTAAGCATATCTGCAAAGAATTTCACTAACAGAGTGCATCAAACACGATTTAGAGCTTGTTTCAGAAAAAGTGTTTTTTTTTCCAATTTCATGCTTGAAACTTGCTGAAATTGGTTCCAAATCATCGAGTTTAAGCATAACTGCAAAGAATTTCACTAACAAAGTGCATCAAACACGATTTAGAGCTTGTTTCAGAAAAAGTGTTTTTTTTAAATTTCATGCTTGAAACTTGCTGAAATTGGTTCCAAATCAATGAGTTTAAGCATAACTGCAAAGAATTTCACTAACAAAGTGCATCAAACACGATTTAGAGCTTGTTTCAGAAAAAGTGTTTTTTTTTCAATTTCATGCTTGAAACTTGCTGAAATTGGTTCCAAATCATCCAGTTTAAGCATAACTGCAAAGAATTTCACTAACAAAGTGCATCAAACACGATTTAGAGCTTGTTTCAGAAAAAGTTTTTTTTTTTCAATTTCATGCTTGAAACTTGCTGAAATTGGTTCCAAATCATCGAGTTTAAGCATAACTGCAAAGAATTTCACTTAACAGAATGCATCAAACACGATTTAGAGCTTGTTTCAGAAAAAGTGTTTTTTTTTCAATTTCATGCTTGAAACTTGCTGAAATTGGTTCCAAATCATCGAGTTTAAGCATAACTGCAAAGAATTTCACTAACAGAGTGCATCAAACACGATTTAGAGCTTGTTTCAGAAAAAGTGTTTTTTTTCAATTTCATGCTTGAAACTTGCTGAAATTGGTTCCAAATCAATGAGTTTAAGCATAACTGCAAAGAATTTCACTAACAAAGTGCATCAAACACGATTTAGAGCTTGTTTCAGAAAAAGTGTTTTTTTTTCAATTTCATGCTTGAAACTTGCTGAAATCGGTTCCAAATCATCGAGTTTAAGCATAACTGCAAAGAATTTCACTAACAGAGTGCATCAAACACGATTTAGAGCTTGTTTCAGAAAAAGTTTTTTTTTTTCAATTTCATGCTTGAAACTTGCTGAAATTGGTTCCAAATCATTCAGTTTAAGCATAACTGCAAAGAATTTCACTAACAAAGTGCATCAAACACGATTTAGAGCTTGTTTCAGAAAAAGTGGTTTTTTTTCAATTTCATGCTTGAAACTTGCTGAAATTGGTTCCAAATCATCCAGTTTAAGCATATCTGCAAAGAATTTCACTAACAGAGTGCATCAACACGATTTAGAGCTTGTTTCAGAAAAGTGTTTTTTTTTCAATTTCATGCTTGAAACTTGCTGAAATTGGTTCCAAATCATCCAGTTTAAGCATAACTGCAAAGAATTTCACTAACAGAGTGCATCAAACACGATTTAGAGCTTGTTTCAGAAAAAGTGTTTTTTTTTCAATTTCATGCTTGAATCTTGCTGAAATCGGTTCCAAATCATCCAGTTTAAGCATGACTGCAAAGAATTTCACTAACAGAGTGCATCAAACACGATTTAGAGCTTGTTTCAGAAAAAGTGGTTTTTTTTCAATTTCATGCTTGAATCTTGCTGAAATTGGTTCCAAATCATCGAGTTTAAGCATAACTGCAAAGAATTTCACTTAACAGAGTGCATCAAACACGATTTAGAGCTTGTTTCAGAAAAAGTGTTTTTTTTTCAATTTCATGCTTGAAACTTGCTGAAATTGGTTCCAAATCATCCAGTTTAAGCATAACTGCAAAGAATTTCACTAACAAAGTGCATCAAACACGATTTAGAGCTTGTTTCAGAAAAAGTGTTTTTTTTCAATTTCATGCTTGAAACTTGCTGAAATTGGTTCCAAATCATCCAGTTTAAGCATAACTGCAAAGAATTTCACTAACAAAGTGCATCAAACACGATTTAGAGCTTGTTTCAGAAAAAGTGTTTTTTTTCAATTTCATGCTTGAAACTTGCTGAAATTGGTTCCAAATCATCCAGTTTAAGCATGACTGCAAAGAATTTCACTAACAGAGTGCATCAAACACGATTTAGAGCTTGTTTCAGAAAAAGTGGGTTTTTTTCAATTTCATGCTTGAATCTTGCTGAAATTGGTTCCAAATCATCGAGTTTAAGCATAACTGCAAAGAATTTCACTTAACAGAGTGCATCAAACACGATTTAGAGCTTGTTTCAGAAAAAGTGTTTTTTTTTCAATTTCATGCTTGAAACTTGCTGAAATTGGTTCCAAATCATCCAGTTTAAGCATAACTGCAAAGAATTTCACTAACAAAGTGCATCAAACACGATTTAGAGCTTGTTTCAGAAAAAGTTTTTTTTTTAAATTTCATGCTTGAAACTTGCTGAAATTGGTTCCAAATCAATGAGTTTAAGCATAACTGCAAAGAATTTCACTAACAAAGTGCATCAAACACGATTTAGAGCTTGTTTCAGAAAAAGTGTTTTTTTTTTTCAATTTCATGCTTGAAACTTGCTGAAATCGGTTCCAAATCATCCAGTTTAAGCATAACTGCAAAGAATTTCACTAACAGAGTGCATCAAACACGATTTAGAGCTTGTTCCAGAAAAAGTTTTTTTTTTTCAATTTCATGCTTGAAACTTGCTGAAATTGGTTCCAATTCATTCAGTTTAAGCATAACTGCAAAGAATTTCACTAACAAAGTGCATCAAACACGATTTAGAGCTTGTTTCAGAAAAAGTGGGTTTTTTTCAATTTCATGCTTGAAACTTGCTGAAATTGGTTCCAAATCATCCAGTTTAAGCATATCTGCAAAGAATTTCACTAACAGAGTGCATCAAACACGATTTAGAGCTTGTTTCAGAAAAAGTGTTTTTTTTTCCAATTTCATGCTTGAAACTTGCTGAAATTGGTTCCAAATCATCGAGTTTAAGCATAACTGCAAAGAATTTCACTAACAAAGTACATCAAACACGATTTAGAGCTTGTTTCAGAAAAAGTGTTTTTTTTAAATTTCATGGTTGAAACTTGCTGAAATTGGTTCCAAATCAATGAGTTTAAGCATAACTGCAAAGAATTTCACTAACAAAGTGCATCAAACACGATTTAGAGCTTGTTTCAGAAAAAGTGTTTTTTTTTCAATTTCATGCTTGAAACTTGCTGAAATTGGTTCCAAATCATCCACTTTAAGCATAACTGCAAAGAATTTCACTAACAAAGTGCATCAAACACGATTTAGAGCTTGTTTCAGAAAAAGTTTTTTTTTTTCAATTTCATGCTTGAAACTTGCTGAAATTGGTTCCAAATCATCGAGTTTAAGCATAACTGCAAAGAATTTCACTTAACAGAATGCATCAAACACGATTTAGAGCTTGTTTCAGAAAAAGTGGTTTTTTTCAATTTCATGCTTGAAACTTGCTGAAATTGGTTCCAAATCATCGAGTTTAAGCATAACTGCAAAGAATTTCACTAACAGAGTGCATCAAACACGATTTAGAGCTTGTTTCAGAAAAAGTGTTTTTTTTCAATTTCATGCTTGAAACTTGCTGAAATTGGTTCCAAATCAATGAGTTTAAGCATAACTGCAAAGAATTTCACTAACAAAGTGCATCAAACACGATTTAGAGCTTGTTTCAGAAAAAGTGTTTTTTTTTCAATTTCATGCTTGAAACTTGCTGAAATTGGTTCCAAATCATCCAGTTTAAGCATAACTGCAAAGAATTTCACTAACAGAGTGCATCAAACACGATTTAGAGCTTGTTTCAGAAAAAGTGTTTTTTTTTCAATTTCATGCTTGAATCTTGCTGAAATTGGTTCCAAATCATCGAGTTTAAGCATAACTGCAAAGAATTTCACTTAACAGAGTGCATCAAACACGATTTAGAGCTTGTTTCAGAAAAAGTGTTTTTTTTTCAATTTCATGCTTGAAACTTGCTGAAATTGGTTCCAAATCATCCAGTTTAAGCATAACTGCAAAGAATTTCACTAACAAAGTGCATCAAACACGATTTAGAGCTTGTTTCAGAAAAAGTGTTTTTTTTCAATTTCATGCTTGAAACTTGCTGAAATTGGTTCCAAATCATCCAGTTTAAGCATGACTGCAAAGAATTTCACTAACAGAGTGCATCAAACACGATTTAGAGCTTGTTTCAGAAAAAGTGGTTTTTTTTCAATTTCATGCTTGAATCTTGCTGAAATTGGTTCCAAATCATCCAGTTTAAGCATGACTGCAAAGAATTTCACTAACAGAGTGCATCAAACACGATTTAGAGCTTGTTTCAGAAAAAGTGGTTTTTTTTCAATTTCATGCTTGAATCTTGCTGAAATTGGTTCCAAATCATCGAGTTTAAGCATAACTGCAAAGAATTTCACTTAACAGAGTGCATCAAACACGATTTAGAGCTTGTTTCAGAAAAAGTGTTTTTTTTTCAATTTCATGCTTGAAACTTGCTGAAATTGGTTCCAAATCATCCAGTTTAAGCATGACTGCAAAGAATTTCACTAACAGAGTGCATCAAACACGATTTAGAGCTTGTTTCAGAAAAAGTGGTTTTTTTTCAATTTCATGCTTGAATCTTGCTGAAATTGGTTCCAAATCATCGAGTTTAAGCATAACTGCAAAGAATTTCACTTAACAGAGTGCATCAAACACGATTTAGAGCTTGTTTCAGAAAAAGTGTTTTTTTTTCAATTTCATGCTTGAAACTTGCTGAAATTGGTTCCAAATCATCCAGTTTAAGCATAACTGCAAAGAATTTCACTAACAAAGTGCATCAAACACGATTTAGAGCTTGTTTCAGAAAAAGTGTTTTTTTTTCAATTTCATGCTTGAAACTTGCTGAAATTGGTTCCAAATCATCCAGTTTAAGCATAACTGCAAAGAATTTCACTAACAAAGTGCATCAAACACGATTTAGAGCTTGTTTCAGAAAAAGTGTTTTTTTTCAATTTCATGCTTGAAACTTGCTGAAATTGGTTCCAAATCATCCAGTTTAAGCATGACTGCAAAGAATTTCACTAACAGAGTGCATCAAACACGATTTAGAGCTTGTTTCAGAAAAAGTGGGTTTTTTTCAATTTCATGCTTGAATCTTGCTGAAATTGGTTCCAAATCATCGAGTTTAAGCATAACTGCAAAGAATTTCACTTAACAGAGTGCATCAAACACGATTTAGAGCTTGTTTCAGAAAAAGTGTTTTTTTTTCAATTTCATGCTTGAAACTTGCTGAAATTGGTTCCAAATCATCCAGTTTAAGCATAACTGCAAAGAATTTCACTAACAAAGTGCATCAAACACGATTTAGAGCTTGTTTCAGAAAAAGTTTTTTTTTTAAATTTCATGCTTGAAACTTGCTGAAATTGGTTCCAAATCAATGAGTTTAAGCATAACTGCAAAGAATTTCACTAACAAAGTGCATCAAACACGATTTAGAGCTTGTTTCAGAAAAAGTGTTTTTTTTTTTCAATTTCATGCTTGAAACTTGCTGAAATCGGTTCCAAATCATCCAGTTTAAGCATAACTGCAAAGAATTTCACTAACAGAGTGCATCAAACACGATTTAGAGCTTGTTCCAGAAAAAGTTTTTTTTTTTCAATTTCATGCTTGAAACTTGCTGAAATTGGTTCCAATTCATTCAGTTTAAGCATAACTGCAAAGAATTTCACTAACAAAGTGCATCAAACACGATTTAGAGCTTGTTTCAGAAAAAGTGGGTTTTTTTCAATTTCATGCTTGAAACTTGCTGAAATTGGTTCCAAATCATCCAGTTTAAGCATATCTGCAAAGAATTTCACTAACAGAGTGCATCAAACACGATTTAGAGCTTGTTTCAGAAAAAGTGTTTTTTTTTCCAATTTCATGCTTGAAACTTGCTGAAATTGGTTCCAAATCATCGAGTTTAAGCATAACTGCAAAGAATTTCACTAACAAAGTACATCAAACACGATTTAGAGCTTGTTTCAGAAAAAGTGGGTTTTTTTCAATTTCATGCTTGAATCTTGCTGAAATTGGTTCCAAATCATCGAGTTTAAGCATAACTGCAAAGAATTTCACTTAACAGAGTGCATCAAACACGATTTAGAGCTTGTTTCAGAAAAAGTGTTTTTTTTTCAATTTCATGCTTGAAACTTGCTGAAATTGGTTCCAAATCATCCAGTTTAAGCATAACTGCAAAGAATTTCACTAACAAAGTGCATCAAACACGATTTAGAGCTTGTTTCAGAAAAAGTGTTTTTTTTCAATTTCATGCTTGAAACTTGCTGAAATTGGTTCCAAATCATCCAGTTTAAGCATAACTGCAAAGAATTTCACTAACAAAGTGCATCAAACACGATTTAGAGCTTGTTTCAGAAAAAGTGTTTTTTTTCAATTTCATGCTTGAAACTTGCTGAAATTGGTTCCAAATCATCCAGTTTAAGCATGACTGCAAAGAATTTCACTAACAGAGTGCATCAAACACGATTTAGAGCTTGTTTCAGAAAAAGTGGGTTTTTTTCAATTTCATGCTTGAATCTTGCTGAAATTGGTTCCAAATCATCGAGTTTAAGCATAACTGCAAAGAATTTCACTTAACAGAGTGCATCAAACACGATTTAGAGCTTGTTTCAGAAAAAGTGTTTTTTTTTCAATTTCATGCTTGAAACTTGCTGAAATTGGTTCCAAATCATCCAGTTTAAGCATAACTGCAAAGAATTTCACTAACAAAGTGCATCAAACACGATTTAGAGCTTGTTTCAGAAAAAGTTTTTTTTTTAAATTTCATGCTTGAAACTTGCTGAAATTGGTTCCAAATCAATGAGTTTAAGCATAACTGCAAAGAATTTCACTAACAAAGTGCATCAAACACGATTTAGAGCTTGTTTCAGAAAAAGTGTTTTTTTTTTTCAATTTCATGCTTGAAACTTGCTGAAATCGGTTCCAAATCATCCAGTTTAAGCATAACTGCAAAGAATTTCACTAACAGAGTGCATCAAACACGATTTAGAGCTTGTTCCAGAAAAAGTTTTTTTTTTTCAATTTCATGCTTGAAACTTGCTGAAATTGGTTCCAATTCATTCAGTTTAAGCATAACTGCAAAGAATTTCACTAACAAAGTGCATCAAACACGATTTAGAGCTTGTTTCAGAAAAAGTGGGTTTTTTTCAATTTCATGCTTGAAACTTGCTGAAATTGGTTCCAAATCATCCAGTTTAAGCATATCTGCAAAGAATTTCACTAACAGAGTGCATCAAACACGATTTAGAGCTTGTTTCAGAAAAAGTGTTTTTTTTTCCAATTTCATGCTTGAAACTTGCTGAAATTGGTTCCAAATCATCGAGTTTAAGCATAACTGCAAAGAATTTCACTAACAAAGTACATCAAACACGATTTAGAGCTTGTTTCAGAAAAAGTGTTTTTTTTCAATTTCATGCTTGAAACTTGCTGAAATTGGTTCCAAATCAATGAGTTTAAGCATAACTGCAAAGAATTTCACTAACAAAGTGCATCAAACACGATTTAGAGCTTGTTTCAGAAAAAGTTTTTTTTTTTCAATTTCATGCTTGAAACTTGCTGAAATTGGTTCCAAATCATCCACTTTAAGCATAACTGCAAAGAATTTCACTAACAAAGTGCATCAAACACGATTTAGAGCTTGTTTCAGAAAAAGTTTTTTTTTTTCAATTTCATGCTTGAAACTTGCTGAAATTGGTTCCAAATCATCGAGTTTAAGCATAACTGCAAAGAATTTCACTTAACAGAATGCATCAAACACGATTTAGAGCTTGTTTCAGAAAAAGTGTTTTTTTTTCAATTTCATGCTTGAAACTTGCTGAAATTGGTTCCAAATCATCGAGTTTAAGCATAACTGCAAAGAATTTCACTAACAGAGTGCATCAAACACGATTTAGAGCTTGTTTCAGAAAAAGTGTTTTTTTTCAATTTCATGCTTGAAACTTGCTGAAATTGGTTCCAAATCAATGAGTTTAAGCATAACTGCAAAGAATTTCACTAACAAAGTGCATCAAACACGATTTAGAGCTTGTTTCAGAAAAAGTGTTTTTTTTTCAATTTCATGCTTGAAACTTGCTGAAATCGGTTCCAAATCATCGAGTTTAAGCATAACTGCAAAGAATTTCACTAACAGAGTGCATCAAACACGATTTAGAGCTTGTTTCAGAAAAAGGTTTTTTTTTTCAATTTCATGCTTGAAACTTGCTGAAATTGGTTCCAAATCATTCAGTTTAAGCATAACTGCAAAGAATTTCACTAACAAAGTGCATCAAACACGATTTAGAGCTTGTTTCAGAAAAAGTGTTTTTTTTTCAATTTCATGCTTGAAACTTGCTGAAATTGGTTCCAAATCATCCAGTTTAAGCATATCTGCAAAGAATTTCACTAACAGAGTGCATCAAACACGATTTAGAGCTTGTTTCAGAAAAAGTGTTTTTTTTTCAATTTCATGCTTGAATCTTGCTGAAATTGGTTCCAAATCATCGAGTTTAAGCATAACTGCAAAGAATTTCACTTAACAGAGTGCATCAAACACGATTTAGAGCTTGTTTCAGAAAAAGTGTTTTTTTTTCAATTTCATGCTTGAAACTTGCTGAAATTGGTTCCAAATCATCCAGTTTAAGCATAACTGCAAAGAATTTCACTAACAAAGTGCATCAAACACGATTTAGAGCTTGTTTCAGAAAAAGTGTTTTTTTTCAATTTCATGCTTGAAACTTGCTGAAATTGGTTCCAAATCATCCAGTTTAAGCATGACTGCAAAGAATTTCACTAACAGAGTGCATCAAACACGATTTAGAGCTTGTTTCAGAAAAAGTGGTTTTTTTTCAATTTCATGCTTGAATCTTGCTGAAATTGGTTCCAAATCATCGAGTTTAAGCATAACTGCAAAGAATTTCACTTAACAGAGTGCATCAAACACGATTTAGAGCTTGTTTCAGAAAAAGTGTTTTTTTTTCAATTTCATGCTTGAAACTTGCTGAAATTGGTTCCAAATCATCCAGTTTAAGCATAACTGCAAAGAATTTCACTAACAAAGTGCATCAAACACGATTTAGAGCTTGTTTCAGAAAAAGTGTTTTTTTTTCAATTTCATGCTTGAAACTTGCTGAAATTGGTTCCAAATCATCCAGTTTAGGCATAACTGCAAAGAATTTCACTAACAAAGTGCATCAAACACGATTTAGAGCTTGTTTCAGAAAAAGTGTTTTTTTTTCAATTTCATGCTTGAAACTTGCTGAAATTGGTTCCAAATCATCCAGTTTAAGCATGACTGCAAAGAATTTCACTAACAGAGTGCATCAAACACGATTTAGAGCTTGTTTCAGAAAAAGTGGTTTTTTTTCAATTTCATGCTTGAATCTTGCTGAAATTGGTTCCAAATCATCGAGTTTAAGCATAACTGCAAAGAATTTCACTTAACAGAGTGCATCAAACACGATTTAGAGCTTGTTTCAGAAAAAGTGTTTTTTTTTCAATTTCATGCTTGAAACTTGCTGAAATTGGTTCCAAATCATCCAGTTTAAGCATAACTGCAAAGAATTTCACTAACAAAGTGCATCAAACACGATTTAGAGCTTGTTTCAGAAAAAGTGTTTTTTTTTCAATTTCATGCTTGAAACTTGCTGAAATTGGTTCCAAATCATCCAGTTTAAGCATAACTGCAAAGAATTTCACTAACAGAGTGGATCAAACACGATTTAGAGCTTGTTTCAGAAAAAGTGTTTTTTTTTCAATTTCATGCTTGAATCTTGCTGAAATTGGTTCCAAATCATCGAGTTTAAGCATAACTGCAAAGAATTTCACTTAACAGAGTGCATCAAACACGATTTAGAGCTTGTTTCAGAAAAAGTGTTTTTTTTTTCAATTTCATGCTTGAAACTTGCTGAAATTGGTTCCAAATCGCCGTTTTGACCCCTTTCCCAACATTTTACAGAAAACAATGTTTTCTATATAAAATCTACCCCTAATCTTCAGTTTTCAAGCAACAAGTCGGATTTCAAATCGGGTCTACCAATCTGTAACTAGAGCTTTTTTTGTAACCCTTCGCCTGTTTTTCTGGCTTCGGTAAAAAATGTCAGAAGTTAGCAGATTCATTAAATTCAAAACAACTTTCACAAAAACTGCCGTTTTGACCCCTTTCCCAACATTTTACAGAAAACAATGTTTTCTATATAAAATCTACCCCTAATCTTCAGCTTTTCAAGCAACAAGTCGGATTTCAAATCGGGTCTACCAATCTGTAACTAGAGCTATTTTTGTAATCCTTCGCCTGTTTTTCTGGCTTCGGTAAAAAATGTCAGAAGTTAGCAGATTCATTAAATTCAAAACATTTTACAGAAAACAATGTTTTCTATATAAAATCTACCCCTAATCTTCAGCTTTTCAAGCAACAAGTCGGATTTCAAATCGGGTCTACCAATCTGTAACTAGAGCTATTTTTGTAACCCTTCGCCTGTTTTTCTGGCTTCGGTAAAAAATGTCAGAAGTTAGCAGATTCATTAAATTCTAAACAACTTTCACAAAAACTGCCGTTTTGACCCCTTTCCCAACATTTTACAGAAAACAATGTTTTCTATATAAAATCTACCCCTAATCTTCAGCTTTTCAAGCAACAAGTCAGATTACAAATCGGGTCTACCAATCTGTAACTAGAGCTATTTTTGTAACCCTTCGCCTGTTTTTCTGGCTTCGTAAAAAATGTCAGAAGTTAGCAGATTCATTAAATTCAAAACAACTTTCACAAAAACTGCCGTTTTGAACTCTTTCCCAACATTTTACAGAAAACAAAGTTTTCTATATAAAATCTACCCTTAATCTTCAGCTTTTCAAGCAACAAGTCGGATTTCAAATCGGGTCTACCAATCTGTAACTAGAGCTATTTTTGTAACCCTTCGCCTGTTTTTCTGGCTTCGGTAAAAAATGTCAGAAGTTAGCAGATTCATTAAATTCAAAACAACTTTCACAAAAACTGCCGTTTTGACCCCTTTCCCAACATTTTACAGAAAACAATGTTTTCTATATAAAATCTACCCCTAATCTTCAGCTTTTCAAGCAAAAAGTCGGATTTCAAATCGGGTCTACCAATCTGTAACTAGAGCTATTTTTGTAACCCTTCGCCTGTTTTTCTGGCTTCGGTAAAAAATGTCAGAAGTTAGCAGATTCATTAAATTCAAAACAACTTTCACAAAATCTGCCGTTTTGACCCCTTTCCCAACATTTTACAGAAAACAATGTTTTCTATATAAAATCTACCCTTAATCTTCAGCTTTTCAAGCAACAAGTCGGATTTCAAATCGGGTCTACCAATCTGTAACTAGAGCTATTTTTGTAACCCTTCGCCTGTTTTTCTGGCTTCTGTAAAAAATGTCAGAAGTTAGCAGATTCATTAAATTCAAAACAACTTTCACAAAAACTGCCGTTTTGACCCCTTTCCCAACATTTTACAGAAAACAATGTTTTCTATATAAAATCTACCCCTAATCTTCAGCTTTTCAAGCAACAAATCGGATTTCAAATCAGGTCTACCAATCTGTAACTAGAGCTATTTTTGTAACCCTTCGCTTGTTTTTCTGGCTTCGTAAAAAATGTCAGAAGTTAGCAGATTCATTAAATTCAAAACAACTTTCACAAAAACTGCCGTTTTGACCCCTTTCCCAACATTTTACAGAAAACAAAGTTTTCTATATAAAATCTACCCTTAATCTTCAGATTTTCAAGCAACAAGTCGGATTTCAAATCGGGTCTACCAATCTGTAACTAGAGCTATTTTTGTAACCCTTCGCCTGTTTTTCTGGCTTCGGTAAAAAATGTCAGAAGTTAGCAGATTCATTAAATTCTAAACAACTTTCACAAAATCTGCCGTTTTGACCCCTTTCCCAACATTTTACAGAAAACAATGTTTTCTATATAAAATCTACCCCTAATCTTCAGCTTTTCAAGCAACAAGTCGGATTTCGAATCGTGTCTACCAATCTGTAACTAGAGCTATTTTTGTAACCCTTCGCCTGTTTTTCTGGCTTCGGTAAAAAATGTCAGAAGTTAGCAGATTCATTAAATTCAAAACAACTTTCACAAAATCTGCCGTTTTGACCCCTTTCCCAACATTTTACAGAAAACAATGTTTTCTATATAAAATCTACCCTTAATCTTCAGCTTTTCAAGCAACAAGTCGGATTTCAAATCGGGTCTACCAATCTGTAACTAGAGCTATTTTTGTAACCCTTCGCCTGTTTTTCTGGCTTCGGTAAAAAATGTCAGAAGTTAGCAGATTCATTCAATTCAAAACAACTTTCACAAAAACTGCCGTTTTGACCCCTTTCCCAACATTTTACAGAAAACAATGTTTTCTATATAAAATCTACCCCTAATCTTCAGCTTTTCAAGCAAAAAGTCGGATTTCAAATCGGGTCTACCAATCTGTAACTAGAGCTATTTTTGTAACCCTTCGCCTGTTTTTCTGGCTTCGGTAAAAAATGTCAGAAGTTAGCAGATTCATTAAATTCAAAACAACTTTCACAAAATCTGCCGTTTTGACC
>NW_026602281.1:0-21320 GCF_029448725.1 Salvelinus fontinalis | reverse complement strand
ACTGTTGGTGTTTAAATGCATACTGTTGGTGTTTAAATGCATACTGTTGGTGTTTAAATGCATACTGTTGGTGTTTAAATGCATACTGTTGGTGTTTAAATGCATACTGTTGGTGTTTAAATGCATACTGTTGGTGTTTAAATGCATACAGTTGGTGTTTAAATGCATACTGTTTGTGTTTAAATGCATACTGTTGGTGTTTAAATGCATACTGTTGGTGTTTAAATGCATACTGTTGGTGTTTAAATGCATACTGTTGGTGTTTAAATGCATACAGTTGGTGTTTAAATGCATACTGTTGGTGTTTAAATGCATACTGTTGGTGTTTAAATGCATACTGTGGTGTTTAAATGCATCACTCTGTTTGTTTGTTACTAATCATGTAGCCTACACAAGTATCCTCAAAAGACCTCTCCAATTGAGCAGCCGTTGCTGGCGTCTCGGTTCAAATTCTCCCTACACATGTTGCTTTGCTTCCCCAACACAGACAGCTGGTGCTCACTCTGCCACCCTATCTGAAATGCAGGAAGCTTTGATGAATTACTAATTGACCCTAATTGACACTCCTTTTGCTCCTGAACATTCCTGGTTCCTTCCCCTCTCTGATGACTCGCTGGTTATTCACAGGCCCGTCTGTAAGGGTCTGCATGATGGATGGTGGTGGGTGGTGAGGATGCTAGGTGTGTAGAGGGGAGGAGGAGGAGGAGGATAGGAGGAGGAGGAGGAGGAGGAGGATGGGTGGTGGAGGGTGGTGGAGGATGCTAGGTGTGTAGAGGGGAGGAGGAGGATGAGGAGGAGGAGGAGGAGGATAGGAGGGGGAGGAGGATGGGTGGTGGAGGGAGGGAGGGAGACAGTGTTGAGAGGAGGGGAGGGTAGCCAGCCCATCTGTGTGAGGCAGTACATCACCGACTGGCTAATGGAATACAGGGGTGTTGAAGGGTCCTTGCCCTTGCCCCCACACAAACAAACAAACACACACACAAACACACACACACACACACACACACACACACACACACACACACACACACACACACACACACACACACACACACACACACACACACATGCATACACACACATGTCCCTTAGATAACTGATCCTCCTTGGCTAAGACCAGAGCCCACAAGCACAGATTGCTGCAGGGCCTCGCTCGCTACCCGGCGTCCACAAGAGGGGTCAGTGGATCAAAGGTGCTGGGATGGATTGATTGATTCTGCAGGCCAGCTAGTGGGATTGTCTGATCTCCTTCCCCCACTGCAGTCACATAGCCCACAGAGACCCAACCACAGACACACCACTGTGTCCCTTATCATCACAAGTCACTGGGTTTAAGGTGAAGCCCTTAGATGTTGATCTTGGGTCAGTTTTGCCCCAGAGCAGTCACTCCATGTCATTCTAGTATTCTCTCTACTATTCCACCCTGGTGATCCGTGTCTACACCACATCCCATCTTATGAGAAACAACTGAGCTAATCAGAAGGTGCTAGATGAATGCTAGTCCACTGGCTCTGTAACTTCATCTGGCGATATTACAAACTCCATCTCTATAATGACTGGTAATCTGTCTGATCTAGTGTGCTTCATGACGCTTCGCCATAGCTTTCCAATAACTGGCTCCGTTCAATGCTGTCCTACTTTGGATGAGTTTACATTCACTCAGCAGAAAGACAATGTTCCCAAACAGCACCCTATCCCCTACATAGTGCACTACTTTTGACCAGAGTCCTATGGGTCCTGGTCAAAAGTAGTGCACTATATAGGAAATAGGGTGTCATTTGAGACGTTACCTGTGATTCAACGCTGATATTCCTCTCCCAGTTACTCAATAGTGTCTGGGGATTCAGCAGTGCCTTTGTTAGAAACAGAATAACACCTGAATTTCTCCTCAAATGTTTACTCAAACGCCATAGGAAGGAGAGAAACCTTGAATTTCATTGAATAGAGAGAATCTCTATAATCGCTCTATATTGCCCGATCTCTTCTTCCCCTCCCTAATCATAGGCAGTGTGCTGTGAAAGAACCCCTGATGCTCTTATCTAGAGTTGATTGCGTTACATGTAGTAATTTCCCCACCCATTGCCTTCTCAGGTGGTCGTATAGTATCCTGTATCCTGGTTGTGCCAGGCAGCACAGGCCTCCCTCTGTGTTGAATAAAAAAAATGATGGATTCTGCAATCAATGATTGTAACATTGCCGTGTGGCGTTATCTCTCATTCCGGGCCCCTCTCGGTGATTTAGCAATGCAACCAAGGCTCAATAAACACAGTGTGTTGGGAGGGGATGTCTGAGTGGGCGTTGAGTGGGAGTGGGGGGATAGGCTTCGGATGACTTATGATGTGTGTGTCTGTGTGCAGGGGTGGATTGGAGGATGGGCGTTTTATGTATGTGTGTATGAGTTTGGTACAATGTGTGAAGTGTGTGTGTGTGTGTGAGTGTGTGTGGTCATGTATGCTCTAGTCACAGGCTGTTGCGTGTCTCCCCAGCCTGTCACGGCAGTGGCCCCTTGGAATTTGGGGCTGTGTGTCGAAATGAGATTTTGGCCTCCATTATTGAGTCGGAGAATCTGTTTTATTTAACAGGGCGAGGCACTCCATCGACAGCAGCATTTAAAATGAACAGAAATGTAGCTGCGTTCTGAAGCGTGCTGTATATCACATTGGAAATTACATACGTGTATATCTTTGTAATAAAATGGGTTTTATGTAGCGTGAACGTGCCAAGTAGAAATGCTAACAGAGTAGAGGCGCGGAGTTCGTTCTGATACTCCTACTCGGATCCCTGGCCCCCTCTGGCTGTTCAGCCCCCACCTGTTCAGCACCCGCCTTCACCCCCCCTGGTCTTTGTGGTGGCGTCGGGTGCACGTTTGTTCAAGAGCCCCGACCAGGGAATTAGCCGCTGGTGGATCAACGCCTTCCCCACATGTTAGCTGTTCACGCTAGGAAATTGAGATTTCACAGCCATGATCCAGTATCTCTCTCTCCCTCCAAATCTCTTCCTCTCTCTCGCTCTCTTTCTCTCCCTCTTTATCTCTTCCTCTCTCTCGCTTTCTCTCTCTCCAGCTTTCAAGCAGTGTATTTCCTTCAGCCAGACACCGTCTGTAATGAGATTAGATTTTAATCCCGACACAATAGTACAAGATTACGTGCCCCTCTAATACACCATGCTGTTTAGAATGGGCCATGGCTTGTGCAGGGGTTGTCCTGGTAGAAAGTGCATTAACAACGTAATCTAAGCATAATTGGGCGGTAATTCAGGTTGTATTGAGATGAATGGGAGAATGGAGGAGTTCTCTCTCGTCTATCAGCAGAGGCTGGGGAGGGGAACAAAGCACCGGAATGAATGGCGTTGACGATAGAGAGAGACAGGGAGTGTCACGGCGGAGGGGAGATGGTGGAGACTGGAGAACAAAGACGGGTGTACTCATCCACTCCTCTCCTCCACTCCACTCGCTCAAACTTGGTTTTTGGTTGACAGGCCTCAGATAATAGCCTAAGAGGTGTTTGCTCTTCATATCCTCTCCAACACACTGATCACAGATAAGGGCTGCATGTTGGAGGAGACAATTTGATCCCTGCTTAGATCATTGTGCCAAAATGTCCTTTGTAGCCATCTTTCCCACTGAAAACAATTGTAAGCTCTTGTAATAGACAGTGGCTAACAGCTGGAGGCCAATGGAGGTCACTTCCCATCATTACACTATGGCCAGCCTATCAGATTCCTCTCCCTTCACTGAGGATTACAGGGTTAAAGAGAAGCCCCGCTGGCTAGCTACCTGCAGCATTCAACAGACACACACACACACACACACACATACACACACACACACCCCGTCTGCCTTCCTCTCCCCTTGGTTACCGTGACAACGGAAAAACCAGGGTCTTTTTCGCCATGGAGCTTTCTGCACATACCAATCAAGCCGGGCGCTAAATGACGATTGCTGAGATGGTTTTCATGGCTCTCTTTTTTCGTTGTTGCAATGACAACGACCATCTTTTAGTTTTTACACAGTGTAGTACTGTATGCAGCGGGCAAGTTTCCAAAGGGCATCCTGTCATGATAAATTGCCAGCTATTAACGTCTGTAGTTGTCTGCAGTTGTGATCTTTCTCTGCCTGTCTGTCTACCCTCACCATCTCTCTCTCTGTCTCTGTCTGTCTACCCTCACCATCTCTTTCTGTCTCTGCCTGTCTGTCTACCCTCACCATCTCTCTCTCTGTCTCTGTCTACCCTCACCATCTCTTTCTGTCTCTGCCTGTCTGTCTACCCTCACCATCTCTCTCTCTCTGTCTGTCTACCCTCACCATCTCTTTCTGTCTCTGCCTGTCTGTCTACCCTCACCATCTCTCTCTCTGTCCTACATGTGCCATTCTGTCTTCAGTAGATCCCTCTCACTCTCTAACCATGTAAATATTCTTTGCAGAGGAAACTTTAGCCGTAGGCACTTTTGGATCCTGTTTTTAAATTGGTTCTGTAGGGACCTGGATGGGCTTTCTCCGGCCCAGACTGGCTCAGTTGCGCCAGTGAAGTAGACAATACAGTAGAGGCCTCAGAGAGACATAGGGAATGAAGGTTGTTCAAGGTGGTACTGAAACTGAAATATTTGTAACGGATGCATAACATGGGCCTAAAAGGCTCACAGGGACATCTGTATTCACATAACTCTAACACTGATGTGTTTTCAACTTGATTTTCCTTGAATTCTCCATATGTCTTGCTATGAACATGTGTGCACTGTAATGTTTACTGCAGATAGGAGCCACACAGCACTGGAGGTGGAGAAACAAACATGTCTTCTTTGTCAGTCCCTCCTACGTACCTACCTATGTCCCCTGAATTTACCTGCTGTCCCCTGAATTTACCTGCTGTCCCCTGAATTTACCTGCTGTCCCCTGAATTTACCTGCTGTCCACTGAATGCACCTGCTGTCCCCTGAATGCACCTGCTGTCCACTGAATGCACCTGCTGTCCCCTAAATGAACCTGCTGTCCCCTGAATACACCTGCTTTCCCCTGAATGCACCTGCTGTCCCCTGAATAGACCCGCTGTCCCCTGAATAGACCCGCTGTCCCCTGAATACACCCGTTGTCCCCTGAATACACCTGCTGTCCCCTGAATTTACCTGCTGTCCCCTGAATACACCTGCTGTCCCCTGAATACACCTGCTGTCCCCTGAATACACCTGCTGTCCCCTGAATACACCTGCTGTACCCTGAATACACCTGCTGTACCCTGAATACACCTGCTGTCCCCTGAATACACCTGCTGTCCCCTGAATACACCCGCTGTCCCCTGAATACACCCGCTGTCCCCTGAATGCACCTGCTGTCCCCTGAATGCACCTGCTGTCCCCTGAATGCACCTGCTGTACCCTGAATACAGCTGTTGTCCCCTGAATACACCCGTTGTCCCCTGAATACACCCGCTGTCCCCTGAATACAGCCGCTGTCCCCTGAATACAGCCGCTGTCCCCTGAATACAGCCGCTGTCCCCTGAATACAGCCGCTGTCCCCTGAATACAGCCGCTGTCCCCTGAATACACCTGCTGTCCCCTGAATACACCCGCTGTCCCCTGAATACAGCCGCTGTACCCTGAATACAGCTGCTGTACCCTGTGAGCGGACCAAGTAATTGGGCGTCACTCTAAAGCGGGAAGGTGGAACAAACGAGTCAGGAGTAGGTTTTCTTGATTGAACAAAGTTCTATATTGAGGGCATTTGGACAACACAAACACTCCAACAGAATCAATGAAACTCTCCAAAGGAATAAAACATATATCTTCTTCTCCAGAGCAAAACAGGAACACAATACGATTGTCTTTAAATTACAACAAAAAGTCACGACATTGTCACCGTCTTAATGGTTCTTCCTAGATAGCTCCTCTGTCTCGGTGGCCATCTTCCAGAGATAGTTCCTCTCCTTGCTGGTTCCATACTCTCTCTTATAGGGGAAGGAGAATATCTCATTAGTAGTGTCAGCTGTGCTTAATTGCCTCTGGTTCACCTGTCTCCCATGCCTTGTTGGGCTACCATCCGTGAGCTCAGCCTGCCCTCTGGTGGTCCTTCCACATACCTTCCCCCTCGGGACCGAACCGGAGGGTCGGGCGCCAGACGCACCGTCTTGGTCGCGTCGGGACAGCGCTTCTGCATTCCCGTTCCTCGATCCGGCCCTGTGGATGACATGGAAAGAGAACGTTTGTAAAGACAAAAACCATCTGGCTATTCTGTTGTTATTGTTTCTCTTACCAGCCATCCACGTGAGGGGCGCATGGTCAGTAACTAAAGCAAACCTCCGACCCAGTAGGTAGTACCGGAGATAATCGAGGGCCCACTTAATGGCTAAGGCCTCTTTCTCTACGGTAGCATACCTCTGTTCCCGATCGCTGAGCTTCCTACTTATGAAGAGAATCGGCTTCTCTGCTTCGCCTTTACCCTGAGCTAGTACGGCCCCGAGCCCTGTATCCGAGGCGTCGACCTGCACAATGAACTCTTGTGAGAAGTCCGGAGCCTGTAAGACGGGATCAGAACACAGGCCATCTTTTAGCGCTTGAAAGGCCTCTTCCGTCTCGTCTTTCCACTCTACCTGGTTTGGCAAGTTTTTCTTGATGAGGTTTGTGAGGGGATTGGCAATGGTTGCATATCCCGGGATAAAACGGCGATAATATCCCGTTATCCCTAAGAAGGCCCGAACGTCCCGCTTGGTCCAGGGTCGCGGCCAGTCCCGAATTGCCCTGGTCTTCTCTGCCTGTGGGCGTATTTTCCCATTCCCCACGGTGTACCCCAGGTACTCTGCTTCGGACAGACCCAGGCAGCATTTATTTGGATTGGCCGTCAACCCTGTGGCTTCCAAACTCACGAGCACCGCCCGTAATCGCAGGAGGTGACTATCCCAGTCCTCGCTGTGGATAACCACATCGTCTATGTACGCCGCTGCATACTCTTGATGGGGCCGTAGAATGGCATCCATGAGGCGTTGGAAAGTTGCAGCAGCACCATGCAGTCCGAAGGGCATCCTCACATACTGGAAAAGCCCCTCTGGTGTGGCGAAGGCAGTCTTTGGGCGATCCTCCGGAGCCACCGGCACTTGCCAATATCCCTTCGTCAAATCCAGGGTGGTGATGAACTTGGCCTTTCCTAAGCGCTCCAGGAGTTCATCCACGCGGGGCATGGGATACGCATCGAATGTAGAGATGGCATTCACGGCCCTAAAATCGTTGCAGAGTCTCATACTACCATCGGTTTTGGGGACCAGGACTATGGGACTGGACCACTCACTCGTCGATGGCTCGATCACACCCATCCTCAACATCTCCCTTACCTCGTTCTTAGCGATGACTCGGCGAGCCTCAGGAATCCTGTAAGGGCGGATATGCACCTTCTTGCCGGGTTCAGTGTGGATATGGTGGAACAGGACATCTGTTTGTCCTGGGAATGGAGAGAATATTCGACCGAAGTTCATAATCAGCTTGTCTAGCTGTCTTGACTGCTCCGGCAGGAGAGTTTGACCACGGCGCACCGGTGGTAGAGCCTCCTCTTTTCCTTTTCCCTCCAGGGCCATCAAAGCCACCTCCTCCTCTTCCATGGTACGACTTTAACAGATTTATGTGATAGAGTTGGACCTTCTTCCTTCTATCAGGTTGCTTGATGAGGTAATTGACAGGTGAGACCCTTCATTACCTCGTAGGGTCCCCTCCACTGTGCCAGCAAGCGATGTTCGGCCGTGGGCACGAGCACCATCACTTTCTCTCCCACGGTGAACTCACGGGGGGTCGCGGACTTATCATAGGCCCGGCCTTGGGTCCTTTGCGCCTTCTCCATATGCTCCTTGACTATGGGCCACACTGCTGACAGGCGGTCTCTCATCAGGGTAATATGTTCTATTGTGGATCGAAAGGGGCATGGTTGGGTCTCCCAGGTCTCCTTGGCTAAGTCGAGGATCCCTCGACAGGGTCTGCCATAGAGCAATTCAAATGGAGAGAATCCAGTGGATGCTTGGGGTACTTCTCGCAGGGCAAACATTAAGTGTGGGAGAAGCATGTCCCAGTTTTTCCCGTCTCGGGACACCACTCTTCTCAACATGCTTTTAATCGTTTTGTTCAAGCGTTCACACAACCCGTCTGTTTGAGGGTGGAATATGCTTGTACGTATCTGTTGAACCTGATACAACCGACACAAGTCCTTCATCAACCGCGACATGAATGGGGTTCCCTGATCAGTTAAGATCGTCTTGGGGAGGCCCACCCGAGAGAACATCATGAATAATTCCTTGGCAATTCCCTTTGACGACATGTTACGCAGGGGTATGGCCTCCGGGAACTTGGTAGCGTAATCTATGACCACTAGGATGTACTCGTGTCCTCTGGCGGATTTTGGGAGGGGTCCTACGAGGTCCATAGCTATGCGTTCAAAGGGAGTCTCTATGATGGGGAGAGGAATCAAAGGGTTACGCAGGTGTGGCCGTGGAGCTGTACGTTGACATTGATCACACGTCCTACAATACCTGGCCACATCCCGGGTGACCCGGGGCCAATAGAATCTCTGCATGATTCTGTCAATAGTCTTGTCTCGTGCCAGGTGTCCTCCTAGGACGTGGGAATGGGCTAACTGTAGAACTGTATCCCTGTATGGTCTAGGCACCATTAGTAATTCCTGGTTTTCCCCCCTTCGTCGTACGACCCAGTATAAGAGACCCCGCCTGATTGCATAGTAAGGAAGAGGGGGCTCACCTGATCCGTCGACGTTCCTCCCGTCGATCACCTTCACCTTCCTCATGGCCTCCCTTAGGTCTGGGTCTCTATGCTGCGAGGTGCTGAACTGTCCCTTTAATTCCTGGGGCAGATCAACCTCGGTAGAGGGATGTGGAGGATGTTCCCCATCCCCCTCAGGGGTGACCGATGAGAACCCCTTCCAGGTTCCCTCCTCGGATGGAGCTTCAAATATATCCCTTAGCGTCTGGTTGCTCCTTCCTTCCTGTGTAGTGTATAACCCTTCACAGGTGTCTTCATCGGTGGTTTCCTGGAATATCTGTCGTAAACGTTGGGTTGCTATTTCTTCCTCTGCTGCAGAGGACGAGGACGTAGCTACGTCTCCTTGTAGTACTACTACCTCGGGCTTGGATTTTCTCTTCTTTCCAGTTCCCTTTCTTTCCACGCATAACGTCATCTGCCGAAGCTCCTTATATAGGGGACAGTCTCTCCCGATCAATAATGGTACCTTCAGCTGGGGCACTTTCCCTGCCCTGACTGTACACCTTCCTTTTGGAGTGAGAATCGGCAGATTCACAGTGGGGTAATAGTGGGTGTCTCCATGGATACAGGATACGGCTACTTTGTCTGGTAGCAGTGTTGCGGAGGTCACCAGCCGCTCCTCTACTAACGTAACCATACTTCCCGAGTCGAGAATGGCTACCACATCTTGTCCTTCGACTCGAACTGGAATCTCTGGGGCTGGAACTATTTCTGCTAACCAACAGTGTTGATCCTGCCCCCTCAAATCGAGATGTGTGGGGGTGGGCAGTGATGACTCTGTGACCATGGGCTCGTCCTTGTTAGGACATTGAGGGGCATAATGGTTGGGAGACTGACATTTATAACACCGACCCTGCTGTGTGGGGGATGACTTCTCCCACCTCCGGAGGGGGTTTGGACGTTTCGGTGGCGGACGCGCCGGGGTGAGTCGGGGTACGGGATTGGAAGAATCCTTCCGTTCCTCCTTTTCATTTTTTAACAACTCCCCTGTAGACCGATATGTTTCCACCGCCTGTGCTATGTCGTCGGCTGACAACGGGTTGGCTTGCCCCACAACCCTTTTTAAGTCACTGGGTAATTCCCTCAATATCTTGTCCACTACAAGAGTCTCTATCACCTGTCCTACTCCCTTTTCAGGTTCTAGCCACTGTTTCGTCAGTCGTATTAATGCAAAAATCTGGGAACGGACGGGTTTGTCAGCTGTGTAGGTCCATTGATGGAACTTTACGGCCCTATCTCTGGCAGTCAGCTGGTACCGGGATAGGATCTCGGTTTTTAGTCGCCCATAGTCTGCAGCTTCGCGGGCATCCAGGTCAAAATAGGCTTCCTGAGCCACCCCGGTCAAAAGAGGTGCTAATGCGCTCGCCCATTCTGTGGGCGGCCACTCTTCCAAGGTGGCCGTCCTTTCGAAGGTCATAAGGAAGGCCTCAATATCATCCTCCTTGGAGAGACGAGGTAAGATGGCGTGAGCAGCCGCTCTTGGCTTAACTCTAGGTTCTTCTCGCCGGCTCAGCTGTTGTTGCAGGAGTTCTATGGTTGTATGCTGTGCCGTGATCAATTGTTGTAGTAGGGCGTTATCCATCGTACTTGAATGGTTCCTCCTGGTCTACTGGAAGAATCTTGAATTACTCACTTATCCTTGTGTCACTCGTCCACCTAATGCCCACATTCTCCACCAATGTGAGCGGACCAAGTAATTGGGCGTCACTCTAAAGCGGGAAGGTGGAACAAACGAGTCAGGAGTAGGTTTTCTTGATTGAACAAAGTTCTATATTGAGGGCATTTGGACAACACAAACACTCCAAAAGAATCAATGAAACTCTCCAAAGGAATAAAACATATATCTTCTTCTCCAGAGCAAAACAGGAACACAATACGATTGTCTTTAAATTACAACAAAAAGTCACGACATTGTCACCGTCTTAATGGTTCTTCCTAGATAGCTCCTCTGTCTCGGTGGCCATCTTCCAGAGATAGTTCCTCTCCTTGCTGGTTCCATACTCTCTCTTATAGGGGAAGGAGAATATCTCATTAGTAGTGTCAGCTGTGCTTAATTGCCTCTGGTTCACCTGTCTCCCATGCCTTGTTGGGCTACCATCCGTGAGCCCAGCCTGCCCTCTGGTGGTCCTTCCACAACCCTGAATACAGCTGCTGTCCCCTGAATGCACCTGCTGTACCCTGAATACACCCTCTGTCCCCTGAATACACCCGCTGTCCCCTGAATACACCCGCTGTCCCCTGAATACACCCGCTGTCCCCTGAATACACCCGCTGTACCCTGAATACAGCTGCTGTACCCTGAATACAGTTGCTGTCCCCTGAATGCACCTGCTGTA
Organism: Salvelinus fontinalis; assembly: GCF_029448725.1. Classification (NCBI taxonomy): domain Eukaryota; kingdom Metazoa; phylum Chordata; class Actinopteri; order Salmoniformes; family Salmonidae; genus Salvelinus; species Salvelinus fontinalis. Next base: position 10,239 of record NW_026602281.1, on the reverse strand, counting down.
CCCTGAATACAGCTGCTGTCCTCTGAATGCACCTGCTGTACCCTGAATACACCTGCTGTCCCCTGAATGCACCTGCTGTACCCTGAATGCACCTGCTGTACCCTGAATACAGCTGCTGTACCCTGAATGCACCTGCTGTACCCTGAATACAGCTGCTGTCCTCTGAATGCACCTGCTGTACCCTGAATACAGCTGCTGTCCTCTGAATGCACCTGCTGTACCCTGAACACAGCTGCTGTACCCTGAATACACCTGCTGTACCCTGAATGCACATGCCTCTATTCATTCTCCACCTCCACTTGTATGCATCTAAGGCATTTATGTTGCACTCACCAAGCTACGAACCCTAAGGTTGCTGCCAATAGCTCTTTTCAAAACAGTTCCACACTGGAACAATAAGATGTTTGAACTAAACCTAAAGTATTTTACATGCATGACAGGAGCATAGTATTACATTAAACATACACAGTCATTCGTTTTTCTATTCGTTTAGGTAACTATCCATAGATTGGTGCCCTGTTTCGATCACAGCCTATTTTCCAGTCTTGTTAACAGTATTTATGTTGGTTGTGTTCTATGCATCCCTCCCACACTTGCTTTAAGTGTAACAGCTGTCTGGTCAGAAGTCTCCTTATCATTGTTAAGTTGCCTGCCGTTTTCACCTTTCCTGATTGTTCTGCTTGTATTGTTTCTGCTCATTACCGCTCACCATGGTAACTAACCTTCCTGACGTTCAAGACCTCCCCCGGCAACTCCATATTAGGAAGGTGTTCCTAATGTGTGGTATACTCCATGTATTTTCAATATTATACACTGGGTGATTTGAGCCCTGAATGTGATTGGCTGAAAGCCATGGTAGATCAGACCGTATACCACGGGTATGGCAACACATTTATTTGTACTCTTCTAATTACGTTGTTAACCAGTTTATAATGGCAATAAGGCACCTCAGGGGTTTGTGATATATGGCCAATTTACCACGGCTAAGGGCTGTGTTCAGGCACTCCACGTTGCATCGTGGGTAAGAACAGCCCTTAGCCGTGGTATATTGGCCATATACCACTCCCCCTCGGGCCTTATTCCTTAAGTATTGACCAACATGGCTGTCATACTAGCCGCTTGGATTCTTCATACTGATGTCATCACTTCCTTTAAGTCATGTGTCTTCAGTCTCCTGCCACAGATGATGTCATTGTCTTATTATTCTCTGTCCGTGGACTGCCATCTCAACCACCTTCTGTATCAGTCCAGTCCACTGCTACTTCTTGTGGCTGTGGTTATTAGCCATTAGCCAGCTGGTTGAAATCGATTGCCTTCCTGCTGGCAGTAAGATACATTTTATTGTTCATGAAGTTAAACTTGTCTTTTGTCTTTGGGAGATCCGGGGGGATCGTCGCCCAGCACTGCCCTGTGATTAATAGTTGATTATATGTTAGTGTGACGTTTTTTTTGGAACGTATAGTCGTATAATCCCTGACGGACACCTGCCTGGTGCTACTGCCTGGTGCTACTGTCTGGTGCCTGGTGCTACTGTCTGGTGCCTGGTGCTACTGCCTGGTACTACTGCCTGGTGCCTGGTGCTACTGTCTGGTGCCTCTGCCTGGTGCCTGGTGCTACTGCCTGGTGCCTCTGCCTGGTGCCTGGTGCTACTGCCTGGTGCCTCTGCCTGGTGCCTGGTGCTACTGCCTGGTGCTACTGTCTGGTGCCTGGTGCTACTGCCTGGTGCTACTGCCTGGTGCCTGGTGCTACTGCCTGGTGCCTGGTGCTACTGCCTGGTGCTACTGCCTGGTGCCTGGCGCCTCTGCCGAGTGTGAATAAAAACCCACAATCCACCGTCTCCGGCTGAATGTAATTTACAATCATTCACACTTCACCAGTTCTCATCACAGAGACAAACCGCATCGCGCTCCAGACGCCAAATAACATTCAGCCAAGTTTTTAATCGCCAGGCAATTTCAAAATCCATGGCAGAGTTTGTCCTCTGGCTTCTTTTTTTATATATCTTAACAAGCTTTTCAGATCCGTTTAAATGCGATAGAATCTCGCCATGGCACCCTCAGAGGGTCTGTATTGATTGAACGTTGTCAGTGTATTACAGTATGACGGCGGGGTATTTTTCACGGGGAATGACCTTTTAACTTTGCCTAGATGAATAGGCATGCGTTCCTGTGGTCCTCTTGCCCTCCCTGAGGAAATCAGTGCAGATCTATAGAGTCATTTATATCTCTTCCAATTAAACTAGCAGTGTGTAGTCAGTCCAGTCCCATGATTCATACTGTATTGACCATTGTAGAGCGTTACCGACACCCGTTGAATACCAAGTGTCACAGAAAGGGCACAGGGAGAGTAAGATGTCAAATGATTGTCAAGAGTAAGAATGTGAATCCCGGGGCACATGGGTACAGGCCTGTGATTAAACAGCGTTGGCTCACCCCTCATAAATATGTTAATACTTTAGCATCATTGAACTACTGTACAAAAGCCTAAAAACAACAACGCTTAGATGTCTCTTTTAAGCATCAAACTGCATTTGTACCACCTACAGTACAGTGTGTCGGCCACCACCAGTAACACTTTGCGGCTGGAAATAAGAATGAGACATTTTCATGTCTGTGTTGATAGTCATTTTGCCCAAGTGAAGTGCCGTTCCATGAGCTGATTTTCTAGGCCCCCCTGCGGATGATGAGCACTGTAATAGCTTGTTGTCTATGGCACTGCAGCGGGGGGCTGTTATACGGATGGAGAAAATTACTGTCAGTAGCATATGATTGGTGTTAGCTTAGCGACAATCAGGCTAATCACACAGAGGGAGAGAGATGCAGAATGTCTGTCATCGTCTCAAATGGCCTCCTATTATCTGTATAGTGGACTACTTTTAACCAGGGCCCATAGAGCTCTGGTCAAAAGTAGTGCACTAGGTAGGGGATAGTGTGCTATTTGGGATGCAATTGTCTCGTTTCAGGGCTGTAAAGTGCATACAACACACGTCGTTAAATGTGGGGAAAGGGAAGCAAGACACAAACAACACACCCCCTGATTTGAATTGTAGAAGCCTGTCAGGGAAACCAGGGCCCAGTATGTTTCTATGTATGACTGTTGAATAAAATGTCTCAAGGATTGTATGGAATACTGAAGCACTCCTTTTAGCTGCCAAGACACAACATTGCCCTTGTTGTTGTGCGACAGTGTCTCTGCCATGGTGCATTTTGAAATGCCCACAATGTCTAGATTAGAAAGTATTTTCCCATCACATAAGACGTGTTGAGGACCAATCTCCTTACAATGCTACGGCTTAGTCTGCACGGCTGTTGATGCTGCAGTGAGGACAGGTGGGGAATAACGTCTTACAATGCTACGGCTTAGTCTGCACGGCTGTTGATGCTGCAGTGAGGACAGGTGGGGAATAACGTCTTACAATGCTACGGCTTAGTCTACACGGCTGTTGATGCTGCAGTGAGGACAGGTGGGGAATAACGTCTTACAATGCTACGGCTTAGTCTGCACGGCTGTTGATGCTGCAGTGAGGACAGGTGGGGAATAACGTCTGGATTGGGTGGCCTAGTTTCGGGGAATACCCAGTACTCTGTCACTCCTAGACGGTGATACGAACCGGGGCCCCTGCCTTCCTCCCACCTCTGTCACTAAGAGAAAATGTGCCTAGCAATTCCCAGCACGTCCCGATGTTTCTTTTGTAATATTCAAGAGAAGAAAGGGGAAATTAGCGCTCATGAAATATACAGACGGTCGAGAGTCCCTTGCATGTTGCTGCCTGGGAAGTCTTTGAGCTAGGCGGTGCGTCGTATTTAGCATGTCTGGCGTTCAGGGAAATGCATTTGTTGATTTCGCCTAGTTTTTGTTTGTCCATTCCTCTGAGATCTCCAGCGTATTTTTACCTCGATTGTTGAAAGTCTTCAACAAATGAACAACAGTAGCTCTCTACAATGCCACTGTCACCAGGAAATATATACTGCATAATGTAATAGCATTATGATCATTAACCCATGGCAGAAGTGCTTTTCACAGCTTATTGCCAGTCAGAGGAGGCTGGTGGAAGGAGTTATAGGACGGTGGGCTCATTGTAAAGGCCGGAATGGAATAAATGGAACGGTTTCAAACATATGGAAACCACATGTTTGACTCCATTCCATTCCAGCCATTACAATAAGCCTGTCCTCCTATTGCTCCTCCCACCAGCCTCCTCTGTTGCCAGTTTCTGATCACACTCTGGAATTCAGTAGAAACCTCTGTGCTACTGTGGCCCTTGATTCATGATGTCCTCTGAGATCCAGTTCAGAGTTTCAAACACGACATGATTGCCCTGAAGTGATGAGGCTGTGCTACATGGCCCTCTTAAGCTCCATAGGAAGTGAGGAGGCTGTGCTACATGGCCCTCTTAAGCTCCATAGGAAGGAAGTGAGGAGGCTGTGCTACATGGCCCTCTTAAGCTCCATAGGAAGTGAGGAGGCTGTGCTACATGGCCCTCTTAAGCTCCATAGGAAGGAAGTGATGAGGCTGTGCTACATGGCCCTCTTAAGCTCCGTAGGAAGTGAGGAGGCTGTGCTACATGGCCCTCTTAAGCTCCGTAGGCGTTTAGGAGGGAAGTCAGGCTAGTTAGCCACTCATGAGGTTAAGAGACGAGAGCGGGGAGAACAACTCTCACTCTCTGATGATTTTCGCTAGGGAGAGGAGAGACTTATCTAAGAGGCCACCCCTTAGAACACGCCGCCCGGGGGGGGGGGGGGGGGGGGTCACACTTGCCCTTTGATTGGCCCACATCTGTCGTCCAACGACGGCAGCTGATCTGAAATGCCGGTGGGATATTGATTCCATGGATGGTTCTATCAGAGCCTAGGTATGTGACCCTCCGGCGTCTGGTAGGAGCTATCGCTACTGGATTTACTGTAAGCATGCCTCCCTGATGGCACCCTATTCCCTATGTAGTGCACTAAAGTAGTCCACCAAAGTCGTGCACTTCATAGGGAATAGGGTGCCATTAGGGACACACCCCTAAGAGTTGTGCCAGTCGCCACTGATTAATGTTTTGGCACATCGATAAAGCTTTAATTGAAAAGTTGTTTGACGAAACGAATGATTCTGATTCAGTTGTGCAGAATTACAATTTGAATTGAATCATAATTGCACAACAAGCGCTATGAATCATAAACTGACGAGCTTTAGTTTCAAGTCCAGGCCACGTATTGTTGCAAATGTTCTGGAGTACAATTTGAACTGTTTGTAAACCCACTGGCCTCTTGAACCAAACAGCAGGCTTTGAGGCCTTCTGTACCAAAGGGGCTCCGCAGGGCCAGCCATCAATTCTGTCTGTGGTCATCACTCCCTGCCTTGGACTCCTCAGAATCTCAGCTCCCCAACCTCAAGATGACTCAATCCTTCCCACTGTGCTGCCTTTGTGGAAAACATCGGAGGGATAGAAGAAAACAATCACACATGCACACACAAAATAACAAACAGCTCGTCTTCCTAGTATGCATCCCATCTCATCATACATAGGATGCCATAGCAACATATTTACTTTGATATGCAGGGGGCCCTCCATATGTATTATACCCTAGGGGATTTAGATTTTCTAGAGAGAGAGAGAGCTGACTTCTTAATTGTGATACGACTTCTGGTTGTCTTGTCGCTATTCTCTTTCTTTTGGTTTCTGAATCTTGTTGTCTGTCTTACAGATGTGAAGAGCTGGAGCTGGGACTTGGAGCCGCAGTAGAAAACGCCTGTAGGTAGAAGAGCACCGAACACGGATTATCTGGGTGGAAAACGCCCGTAGGTAGAAGAGCACCGAACAAGGATTATCTGGGTGGAAAACGCCTGTAGGTAGAAGAGCACCGAACAAGGATTATCTGGGTGGAAAACACCTGTAGGTAGATGAGCACCGAACAAGGATTATCTGGGTGGAAAACGCCCGTAGGTAGAAGAGCACCGAACAAGGATTATCTGGGTGGAAAACGCCCGTAGGTAGAAGAGCACTGAACAAGGATTATCTGGGTGGAAAACACCAACCTGCGTGTTGGGGATCTTCGTGTGTGAGGATGTCAGTGTTTTCGCCTCGCTGACTGCGATGTGCTTCTCTAGGTAGCCCCCGGGCAGCGTTCCTCCTCTCTGAAATCACCACCTCCTTTTCCCCTGTCCCTCCCCCTATCCTCCCTCCTCTCCCCCTATCCCTCCCCCCATCTCATTTACTCCCACCAACCACCAGCTGCTCCATGGGTCCCCTGTGTCCGAGTAATGGTGTGAGCCGGACACAGGCCCACACCTCCGGCCAACTGTAGCCCCCCCACCCCAGCCCCCCTCGGTCCCATTACTTTTTTATTTTTTGTACTGGCTTATTTCTTCTCACTATCCCTGGAGTTTATTCTTGTTTGGAACCAGGGATGGATGGACCATCGGAGGCCAGCAAGCATGGCAAGAAGACGACCAGTCAAAAGCTGGAAGACCAGAAGAAGGTAGGATCAACATCACCTTCTTCCATCTCTCCTGCTTTGTCTGGTCCTGTCTGGCTCACTTGGTAGAGCAGTGTGCATCTCTCCTGCTTTGTCTGGTCCTGTCTGGCTCACTTGGTAGAGCAGTGTGCATCTCTCCTGCTTTGTCTGGTCCTGTCTGGCTCACTTGGTAGAGCAGTGTGCATCTCTCCTGCTGTGAGTGGTCCTGTCTGGCTCACTTGGTAGAGCAGTGTGCATCTCTCCTGCTGTGAGTGGTCCTGTCTGGCTCACTTGGTAGAGCAGTGTGCATCTCTCCTGCTGTGAGTGGTCCTGTCTGGCTCACTTTGTAGAGCAGTGTGCATCTCTCCTGCTGTGAGTGGTCCTGTCTGGCTCACTTTGTAGAGCAGTGTGCATCTCTCCTGCTGTGAGTGGTCCTGTCTGGCTCACTTTGTAGAGAAGTGTGCATCTCTCCTGCTGTGAGTGGTACTGTCTGGCTCACTTGGTAGAGCAGTGTGCATCTCGCCTGCTGTGAGTGGTCCTGTCTGGCTCACTTGGTAGAGCAGTGTGCATCTCTCCTGCTGTGAGTGGTCCTGTCTGGCTCACTTTGTAGAGCAGTGTGCATCTCTCCTGCTGTGAGTGGTCCTGTCTGTCTCACTTGGTAGAGCAGTGTGCATCTCTCCTGCTGTGAGTGGTCCTGTCTGGCTCTCTTTGTAGAGCAGTGTGCATTTCTCCTGCTGTGAGTGGTCCTGTCTGGCTCACTTGGTAGAGCAGTGTGCATCTCTCCTGCTGTGAGTGGTCCTGTCTGGCTCACTTGGTAGAGCAGTGTGCATCTCTCCTGCTGTGAGTGGTCCTGTCTGGCTCACTTGGTAGAGCAGTGTGCATCTCTCCTGCTGTGAGTGGTCCTGTCTGGCTCACTTGGTAGAGCAGTGTGCATCTCTCCTGCTGTGAGTGGTCCTGTCTGGCTCACTTGGTAGAGCAGTGTGCATCTCGCCTGCTGTGAGTGGTCCTGTCTGGCTCACTTGGTAGAGCAGTGTGCATCTCTCCTGCTGTGAGTGGTCCTGTCTGGCTCACTTTGTAGAGCAGTGTGTTTGCAAAGTCAGTGTTGTGGGTTCGATTCCTGTTGGCGCCACCCATACAATCTATCCTGCTTTGTTTTAAAACAGTTCCATTAACAAGTGGGATAATCCTCAATTCGGGGGGAACACTAAACAGTTCCATTAACAAGTGGGATAATCCTCAATACGGGGGGAACACTAAACAGTTCCATTAACAAGTAGGATAATCCTCAATACGGGGGGAACACTAAACAGTTCCATTAACAAGTGGGATAATCCTCAATACTGGGAGAACACTAAACAGTTCCATTAACAAGTGGGATAATCCTCAATACGGAGGGAAGACCAAACAGTTCCATTAACAAGTGGGATAATCCTCAATACGGAGGGAAGACCAAACAGTTCCATTAACAAGTGGGATAATCCTCAATACGGGGGGAACACTAAACAGTTTTATTAACAAGTGGGATAATCCTCAATACGGGGGGAAGACTAAACAGTTCCATTAACAAGTGGGATAATCCTCAATACGGGGGGAACACTAAACAGTTTTATTAACAAGTGGGATAATCCTCAATACGGGGGGAACACTAAACAGTTTTATTAACAAGTGGGATAATCCTCAATACGGGGGGAACACTAAACAGTTTTATTAACAAGTGGGATAATCCTCAATACGGGGGGAACACTAAACAGTTCCATTAACAAGTGGGATAATCCTCAATACGGGGGGAACACTAAACAGTTTTATTAACAAGTGGGATAATCCTCAATACGGGGGGAAGACCAAACAGTTCCATTAACAAGTGGGATAATCCTCAATACGAGGGGAACACTAAACAGTTCCATTAACAAGTGGGATAATCCTCAATACGGGGGGAACACTAAACAGTTCCATTAACAAGTGGGATAATCCTCAATACGGGGGGAACACTAAACAGTTCCATTAACAAGTGGGATAATCCTCAATACGGGGGGAACACTAAACAGTTCCATTAACAAGTGGGATAATCCTCAATACGGGGGGAACACTAAACAGTTCCATTAACAAGTGGGATAATCCTCAATACGGGGGGAACACTAAACAGTTCCATTAACAAGGGGGATAATCCTCAATACGGGGGGAACACTAAACAGTTCCATTAACAAGTAGGATAATCCTCAATACGGAGGGAAGACCAAACAGTTCCATTAACAAGTGGAATAATCCTCAATACGAGGGGAACACTAAACAGTTCCATTAACAAGTGGGATAATCCTCAATACGGGGGGAACACTAAACAGTTTTATTAACAAGTGGGATAATCCTCAATACGGGGGGAACACTAAACAGTTGTATTAACAAGTGGGATAATCCTCAATACGGGGGGAACACTAAACAGTTCCATTAACAAGTGGGATAATCCTCAATACGGGGGGAACACTAAACAGTTTTATTAACAAGTGGGATAATCCTCAATACGGGGGGAAGACCAAACAGTTCCATTAACAAGTGGGATAATCCTCAATACGAGGGGAACACTAAACAGTTCCATTAACAAGTGGGATAATCCTCAATACGGGGGGAACACTAAACAGTTCCATTAACAAGTGGGATAATCCTCAATACGGGGGGAACACTAAACAGTTCCATTAACAAGTGGGATAATCCTCAATACGGGGGGAACACTAAACAGTTCCATTAACAAGTGGGATAATCCTCAATACGGGGGGAACACTAAACAGTTCCATTAACAAGGGGGATAATCCTCAATACGGGGGGAACACTAAACAGTTCCATTAACAAGTAGGATAATCCTCAATACGGAGGGAAGACCAAACAGTTCCATTAACAAGTGGAATAATCCTCAATACGAGGGGAACACTAAACAGTTCCATTAACAAGTGGGATAATCCTCAATACGGGGGGAACACTAAACAGTTCCATTAACAAGGGGGATAATCCTCAATACGGGGGGAACACTAAACAGTTCCATTAACAAGTGGGATAATCCTCAATACGGGGGGAACACTAAACAGTTCCATTAACAAGTGGGATAATCCTCAATACGGGGGGAACACTAAACAGTTTTATTAACAAGTGGGATAATCCTCAATACGGAGGGAAGACTAAACAGTTCCATTAACAAGTGGGATAATCCTCAATACGGGGGGATCACTAAACAGTTCCATTAACAAGTGGGATAATCCTCAATACGGGGGGAACACTAAACAGTTCCATTAACAAGTGGGATAATCCTCAATACGGCGGGAACACTAAACAGTTCCATTAACAAGTGGGATAATCCTCAATACGGGGGGAAGACTAAACAGTTCCATTAACAAGTGGGATAATCCTCAATACGGGGGGAACACTAAACAGTTCCATTAACAAGTGGGATAATCCTCAATACGGGGGGAACACTAAACAGTTCCATTAACAAGTGGGATAATCCTCAATACAGGGGGAACACTAAACAGTTCCATTAACAAGTGGAATAATCCTCAATACGGGGGGAACACTAAACAGTTCCATTAACAAGTGGGATAATCCTCAATACGAGGGGAACACTAAACAGTTCCATTAACAAGTGGGATAATCCTCAATACGGGGGGAACACTAAACAGTTCCATTAACAAGTGGGATAATCCTCAATACGAGGGGAACACTAAACAGTTCCATTAACAAGTGGGATAATCCTCAATACGGGGGGAACACTAAACAGTTCCATTAACAAGGGGGATAATCCTCAATACGGGGGAAC